>NW_007251403.1:708-53631 GCF_000164805.1 Carlito syrichta | reverse complement strand
TTACTCCAAATGGATCAGAGACCTAAATGTAAAACCTCAAACCATAAGAACCTTAGAAAAGGAAGGAAATACTCTCATGGAAATCGGAACTGGCATCCAATTCCTGTACAAAACCCGAAACCCACAGGACTTAAGAGAGAAGATAGACAAATGGGACCTTATTAAACTGACAAGCTTCTGCAAAGCCAAAGAAACCATCAAGAGAGCAGGGAAACAGCCTACAGACTGGGAAAAAGTATTTGCCAACTCTAGGTCTGACAAAGGCTTAACATCCTGGATCTACAAGTAACTGAAGCGTACTGAAAAGAAGAAAACAAACAACCCCATTATAAAATGGGCAAAAGACATGAATAGACACTTCACAAAAGAAGACATTCGAGCAGCCAACAAACACATGAAGAAATGCTCAACCTCACTAATCATCAGGGAGATGCAAATCAAAACCACACTGAGATACCACCTAACTCCAGTCAGAATGGCAATTATCAACAACTCAAAAAATAACAGCTGCTGGAGAGGGTGTGGTGAAAAGGGAACACTTCTACACTGTTGGTAGGAGTGTAAACTAGTGCAACCTCTGTGGAAAGCAGTGTGGCGATTCCTAAAAGCTCTAAAAATTGACCTTCCATATGACCCTGCAATCCCCCTACTGGGAATATACCCTGAAGAACACAAATCACTCTATAAAAAAGGTACCTGCACACGTATGTTTATCGCAGCATTGTTCACAATAGCAAGAACCTGGAAACAACCATGCTGCCCATCAAAAGAGGACTGGATTAAAAAAATGTGGTACATATACACGATGGAATACTACGCAGCCATAAAAAAGAACAAAATCATGAATTTCGCTGCAACCTGGATGGAACTAGAGTCTATAATACTGAGTGACCTCTCACAAAAACAAAAATCCGAATATCACATGTTCTCACTCATATAATGGACCTTGAACATCCAATGCAATACTATGAGAAAATGACTGATGGTACTGGGAAACTATGGGGGGGAGGGGGATGGGATTAACAGTAGCAAATATCTGTCGGGGGATGGGAAAACATTTCTTATCTACAGGGTGCCTGAATGAAACACAGAGCAACTATACTACACCTCACAATCATCTTGACCTCACTGGCGTCAAGATGATTCTAGCCTCTTATTATGGCCCCTCAACCTTCAAGCTGCCCTGATACATTTTGGTACAAAGATGAGTCATCCTTTCTTAAACCTATCCAAACTACAAGGTCTTGAGTATAAAAAAAGAAAAATAGAGTTTATCTAAGGCTCTTAACTTTTTCTTTTTATTTATTGATTTTTAAAAAATTAACTCTTTGGATCTTAAATTATAGTAAAATCTAAGTTTTAGTATACCTATATGTATTATATGCATATCTTTGTAACACATTTTTATTTGTTGATCAATTACTGTTACATATTTCTTTATATATTTATAAATAACACCCTTATGCATGTGTATAATTTTACTTTTATTTATGTCTTTTACTGGTGTCTGTATGTATGAGACACTCCACAGTGACAGACAATGGTACACTGTTTCTTGCATGTGGGGATCCTAAAAGTGTGAGACCCTGTGGAGAATTCCATCTTTCTGGTCTAGTATGTGGACTAAGAAGTTCACTGAACTCCTGTTGTCTGGTTGTCTTCATGCTATTTGGGTAAGGCCCAGCTCCAGCTCTAGAAAAAGCATAGAGATGTCACCGGGTGTGTCAGGTTGAACAAGGTTGCCAGAAGCCTAATGAACTCAGTAACATCCCATGGCCTTCCATTCAAATCCTATCTGATTGGAACCTCTCTGAGATTCTTAGCTGAGGTGAAAAGGAACTGTTTTTGCTGGCAGTTCCATTTAGTTTTCCATTTGTGCGACAGGCCTAATAGTCAGGCAAGGATCACATCACCTCTGGGCCATAGCACATGCCTGGCCTGGGGCCTCAGAGTTCTTTGGAGAATACCCATGTGCACATAAACAGTTTACTTCCTCCAAGAGCAATGATCCTCCCCACATGCTTGGCCCTTGTTGAACAAGCATCATCCATCCTCCTGGGAGGCCGGGTCAATGCTTTGTGTTGGGAAGGGTTTGTCAAAACAAGCCTCTAGGCCAAGTGTGATGGATCAACCCTGTAATCCCAGTGGAGGCAGGAGAATTTCTTGAGCCTAGGGGTTCAAGACCAGCCTGTCACATAGTGAGACCTTATCTCAGTTTTTAAAAAGAGTAACTGGGCATGGTTGCACACACCTGTAGTCCCAGCTACTCGGTAGACTGGGGTGGAAGAATTGTGAGTCCAGGAAGTCACAGCTATAGTGAGCTGTGATAGTGCCACTGTACTCCAGCCTGGGTGGCAGGTAAGACCGTGATTCAAAAAAAAAATCTCTACTGTCCAACCTGCTCAGACTGATGGAAGAGGCCCTAGGAAAGCTTACTCTCCAGATGTTTCTTGTCCAGATGTTCAGCAACTCTGTCTATAGGCTTCTGTAGATACTACTTGAGCTGGCCATAAGAGGTGCCTCCAAACCATTGAGTCTTCAGAGTCTAGAGACATTTTCTTGGCCCACAAAACCCCACAATAGCAGTCAGTGCACTTCAATCCTGGCCTGGCTGTCCCTTTACCCCATGTCATCTGATGCCACTTAAACTCACACTGCCACCAGCACATCCTGAGAGCTAACATCTGGCCATTCTTCTCCACAGAAAGCCTCTTCAATACCCACCCAAACTGAGGCAGTGGTGTACATGCCCACCTTTTGTGCATAAACCATGGACATCTATACACATTGATAGAAGAAGTGGACAGTTTTCCCAGAGGATGATGTCAAGTGGGCTAGCTCTGGTTACTGGTCATTTTCCAGGTGTTTGTGTCATCGGGATAGCCTTGATGGAATAGTATTAATATGTAAACTTTAACATTTTCTTTCTTTCTTTTTTTCTAGTCTCTTAAGAAAACCTAAAGATCGTCCTTGTTTTTCTTCTCACTAATCATAGCTACTTGAAAGGTTTAGACCCTTGTCAGATGCCAGAGGAGATCCAGACCCACTGCAAGACCCAGTTAGGTGGAAACAGGCAGGCCAGCATGGTCTGGTACCTGTGACCCCTAGCTACCTTTAACTTATTAACATAGCATTATAATGCTAAACATTCCTCCCCTACAGGAAGAACTCTGCCACTCTGTGTATGTGACATACAGAGAAGCATGTTAATGAGCTGTGCCTGCATGTCTGGAACTCTGCCCTGTTTGTGCCTATACATCTTCTCCAGCTTGCACCCAACTCTTTAAAACTTCTGTTCCTCCCACTGCTCAGGGAAAGGGACTTTCAGAGCAGGAGCTCCCCTTCTCCATCCTCTGGCCAGGGAAGAAACAGACTGATTGCCTTTCCAAGTAGGGTGTTCTTTCTTCAGTATGAATAAAAATTCGAGAAGAACACAGTTTTCTAGTGACATTTGCAATCAACTTTTGGTTTCATGGATAAGACATTGAAAATCTCCCATAGACCCATTTGTTCTCTTCACTACCTGTAGGTAGCAAAAGGGTCATAGGATCCAGGGTATGACTTTAAAGCCATGTCTGTGTGTGTATATAATTTTGGGGTTATGTTTTTCTTATGAATATATATTTTTATAGTTATTAGTACATATACATGTCAAGGTTTTGGTGAGTCATGATCCCACTGCCATGCTCCCGCCTGGGTGACAGAGTAAGATGCCAGATAAAATAAAATAACCCCCAAGAAACCCACAGAATACACAGAAGAGCTAGACAACACCTTGCATGAGAGTGGCAGTTTGTCATTTTGCCTTCAGGAAACATACCTGTACCATCCCAAACTGGTGGGTATTTATCATCTCTGAGAGGAAATTTTCTGGTCAAACATGTCTAACCCTCATGATCAGAAGTTCTGGCCCTCCCTGTCCACAGATGAACCTATTCTCTCATAACATCTTCTCATGACCCCTTACTTCATCCTGTCTCCCCCAGGTCCACACCACCAATGCTCAAGCTCCTTTCTGCCTTCATATTCCCATTTCTAGTTTCTTTCAGCCTGATGCTCAGCCTGGTGATTTGAGGCAGTCTGGTTCAATGTAAGTCACCCTGTTAGAAGTGTGACCCTGACTCTTTTACTAGTATATGAAATTCTCAAGGTCAGGAGCCAGAGTCTATATTTCTCTGTCCTCCATAGTGCTTCAAATGCAGTAGATGTTCAGAAAGTGCTCTGTTGTGGTCCATGCTCTTTTTATTTTTGGTAAGTTTAATAATTCATTTATTCATTCATTAAACATTTCTGAGAATCTGCTGGGAGCTGCAGAGGTGGTGATGGCACTCCAGTTGCCATCTGCCTTCTGGACCAGTCCCTGTGTTCTATCACTAATTCTTCCTGTGGCCCAAGGCACCGAGTGAGGCCCTCTCTCATGTTTGGCAGGACTTGAAACAGAAAAAGGGGAACATTCCTACCCTCTCTGTCCTCTGGGCCCGAGTCACCTGGTCCCAAGTGGGTCTGCTTACTATTCCAGGCTGTGGATGGTGGGGAGAGGATGGAGGAGACACCAGTGAGCAGGGAAGAATCCTAATGGGTGCATGAAGATGGATTGTGAGGGTGTCCATTTCAGTGTTATTTAAATCAGAACAGTTAGGAATGCTCCAAGTATACAAAACATGTTGCAGAAGAATATCCATAGATGGAGAATGTGTACATGATAGAGTATAAGAAACACAGGTAACAGAATGTAGATATTTACAGGAGGTTGCTAACTTATTATTAAAAGCCCTCTGTGGGAAAATCTAGAAAGAGAAACGTCAGAGCATTGACAGTGAGTATAGTCAAGTGGTGGGGTTATAAATGATTATTTTCAGCTTTTTTCTTTTATCAGGGTCTCACTTGGTCACACAGGCTGGATTGTAGTGGCACTGTCATGGCTTACCCCAGCCTTGACCTCCCTCAGGTCATCCTCCCACCTCAGCCTCTTGAGTAGTTAGGACTATGGGAATGTGTCACCATGTCTGCCTACTTTTTCATTTTTTTGTAGAGATGAGGTCTTGCTATGCTGCCCAGGCTGGTCTCAACCTACTGGGATCAAACACTCCTCCCACCTCAGCCTCCCAAAGTGCTGGGATTTCAGGTGTGAGTCACCATTCCTGACTTTTCTTTGAACTTATAAATATTTTCTACAAGGATACTGAATTATTATAAAAAGGAAGATAAAAATTTTGAAAGGAAGAAGGTGACCAGGAAGAGAACTCTCCCAGAATGGTAGAAACTTCTGGCAAGATCAGTGTAAAGGAGGAGCCCAGAGCTGAATGGGGTTGCTGACATATCCACCTTTGACCTTTCTGTCCAGGGTTCCATTATAAAACTTCTCTATGACTGAATTTTGATCTATTTTCCAACTTTTGTCTCTTCAAATTGTGTGCATGATGGATGAATGAGCATGTCACAGTTATTTTACCAAGTCACTAGTTGCTTAGAAGTTGGGTTGACATGCTAAGTTAACCTGAATTCTGAACATCTAGAGTAAAGATTGTTCCCGACCAATCACATTATACATCCTAAGTCACATTACTATGGTGTTGAGAAGAAATTAGATGTATTTGGCCGGGTGGTGGGTGCACTCAAAGGTAAGTATGGAAACAGTAACACCTGCATCTCCTCATGAGAGCACCACCAGCCCTCACCTGGACATGTGAGAGGAAGGACAACTTGTCTGAGCAGGGCCCTACCTTGGTCTGGAATGTACAAAACATGTGGTTCAGAAATGGGTGTTCCCAGGCCAAGGAGAGAACTCTCTTCTTCACCTTCATACACTCAGCACCATTGTCCATCAAGACCACGTCTTTCTTTAAGTCTTTTATTGTGAAAAATTGATTGGTTTTCCTGAACTCTGTGAGGAAGACCTAGAAGGAAGGGTAAGAAGCAATCTTATTTTAGAACTTGGATTCCATTCATGAAGGAAGAGGCAAATCTTGAGAGACCTGGGCTGGGGGGGGTTGGGGGAAGAAAATCCCTTCTCCATGCTCCACCCCTCTAGGATAGGACATTACTGAGACAACACAGAGCACCTCACTGGTTTAAGATATTGCCTAACAGATTCATATTATCTTTGTACTTTTCCAAGAGTTTCACAAAATTATTATATTATGAAATGAGCATTAATTTCATTTTTATTTTTAAAAAATAAAGACAGGTTCTCATTTTTATAAAGACAGGTTCTCACTCTGTCAATCAGCTGTAGTGCAGTCGTGCAATCATAGCTCATTGTAGCCTCAAACTCCTGGGCTCAAGGGATTCTCTTACCTCAGTCTTCCAAATAGCTGGAATTGTAGGCATGCATCCCCATGCCTAGCTTTTTACTTTTACTTTTTGTAAACATGGAGGTCTTTACTGTGTTGTCCAAGCTGATCTCAAAATCCTGGCCTCAAGTGATTCTATGGCCCATGTCTCCTGAGTAGCAGGTGTACACCACCATGCTTCCTTTTTTTGGTGAGACAAGGTCTTGCTTTATTACCCAGGCTAGTCTTGAACTCCTGGCCTCAAGTGATACTCTAGCCTTGGTCACCCAGAGCACTGAGGTTACAGGCATGTGACATCACATCTGACCTGGATGGTTTTAAAAATATGTACTCTGCCTTGCCAGGGACCTGAGAAAGTGTATAATAAAAATTCAGAGAAACAAAGTGAATAGTGAAGACAGAAGAGTGTGAATAAGAGAACTTGTTTACACTCAAAACATCACTGCAAATGCAAGCAAAGCCGTCCTTTAAGTTTTAACCAGTTTTTCAAGCAAAAATAATCATTGAGGGATAGAGTTCTCCTTATATACTTAAAAAACAAACATATTTGTATCTGATGACACAGAGATGAGTAACATTGTTAGGACCTTCTATGGGTCAGACATTCTGCTACAGACTTTACATGTGTTGCCCCATTGTAATCTAATTGATGACATGATTATGCAATTGATAGTTACTAGTTCATAATACTGTGCAAGACAGATGCTAATAATAAAAAAATCCTGGCCCAAAGAGTGGCTTAATGTGCTTCAACTCATGGAGCTACTCAGAGAAAGATGTCACTCTGAATTTTACTTTTCCCCCTCGACTTCATGAGTCTTCTTTCAAAGGACACCAGAGGGCATCTGAGAATTTCAACAACTTGAGTTTTTGTAGATGCTGCAGCAACACGCTGTGGGCAATTGCAAGCACATAGCATTTCAAAACTGACAGAGCTAGATCTAGTTTTATTTCACAGTCATTGACTCAATGTGGAAACCTGTGCAGACCCATCAGCCTCTCTGGGCTTTGGTGCCCCATGACAGAATTCCCTAGCTTATGGTACTATTACAAAAATCAAGTGAGATGCCTCCCTCCCCAGAAAAATAGACTCTAAAATGCCCTCTAAGGGACAGTTACTAAGAATACTAGTCATCTGGTTCTTTTATGGACTTCTGGGAAATGCTGGTGTCAATGATGCTAAAACAGTATTGAAAATCAGAATGCCTAGGTTTAAAATGCTATGGTGCATCATCACGACTTTCTGGTAGCTGACTTGATAGAATGGATGGAGCTTAGATAAGAATTCAGGCCAATGATGATGTTCATGTCCCATGAAAACTCACAATTTGTTCTCCTGGGCTTAAAATTAGATTGAGAACAAGAACATTGAAGTCACTATCTTGGCGAGGATCTGTACTTTCCTTTTGGAGCCAAAAGAGAAAGGAAAGGCAGGTTTTGAAGAGTTCTTGGTGCCATGAGAAAGGGAAGACAGGTCTTCCATCTTGCTTTCATGCTTCCCCCTCCTCTCCTCTCTATGTGGAGAGACCAGGATACTGATAGAAAGAGACAACCGCTTTGGACATGGAGCATATACCTGGAGCACAATTGACCAAAGCATGTAGGCTTCACTTAATGTCTGTCTGACTAACCTTGCTCTAATGCAGAAACCCACATGGGAACAAAGAGAGAAACATTTCATTAACAATGAAAAGTACCCTTTTAGTGACTGCTTGTTTCAGGGAAACATCCTAAAACCAGTCATAAACCAAGAAGCTGAAAAGGCAATTTGCATCTTTAACTCTTGCTTTCAATTTTTGATAACTGGTTATAATCGCACATAAATTAGTGCTAAGTTGTAAAGAACACAGGTGGTATAATTGACTAGTACACTCTGATGAACACTAATGGGCCTGCTGTGGCTCATATTATTGTGGAAAATGGCAAAAAAGAGTTCTTGGATATAAATTTTATTTTCAGTTTCATGTGTAGAGGTGCTCTTTCCATATGCAGCTTGAGTTCCGGCTGATGGCATCCTTTGTTCATCTAATTCAATAGAGACTCCCAAGAGATTCCCTGAGGCTCTGAAAATGGCAAGCAGTGGTTAAAGATGGACACAGAGCAAAGGGGGGTCATTCTAGGGACTTGGAGCACACGTTCTCTCACCCACATCTCACACTGAGGCACAGCATGATAACTGAGGGGGCTTGGGGGGCAGCATTTTAGGTAGCATTGATGCCTCCCAACCCACTGGTGATGACAGCACCTCTTCCTGTGGGCCTCGTACTTGGGAGCATGGACTATGTCTCTTTACCCAGCAGAAGGGGAAGTAGTTGAACTTAAACACCGTCCAACCAGCAAAAGATCATATGTGCAAACCACATAAGCACTGCTAATGCTGCAAAATCATGGACAACTAGGGGTTTTTGCCATATTTGAGGAAACATGAGTCTCAATTGTCTGCCTGGCTCATAGGCACAGTGGAGTCCATTTCTATGAACTACAGTGGTATGGGAGAGAATACAAAATCTGGCAGATTGTCAGAGATCCAAACTGCACCATTCATCAGAGTTTTCAAGACAAGACCTTGTCAGTTATCGCTGAGACAGGGTCTATTCTGATGCCTGGGGACTTTTCCTGCATCAAACCCAAATAGTTCTCTTCAATGTTTAAGTTGATTTAGTTTTTGCTCAATGCCAGAGGTATAGGAAAACCATTTCAGAATGCCCCCGCCCATAATGCTACCTTTATTTTTTAATCTCCATTTATGTTTTATAGTTTCTCATGTCAAAAGACAGTATTTTTTAAAGTCTGATGAAACTACTCTAATCCCAGTACCATAGAGTCATGTCCTCTTGTGAACCACCATAAATAGGAGGCTGGATGGACACCCAAGAATGTCAATGACATGGAGCCCTATTTGTCTTCTCTTTTCTACCCTTAATTCTTTTTTTTATTTTCAGGGGTGCAGAATAAGAATATCTTTTGTGGTATTCCCATTGTCGAGCTTTAAGATACATTTATTTCTGTAAAACGACTCAACACTGAAGTGAAATAACCGTTTATAGGTCTAAGAAGATACCTGCAGTTTGTTCCAGTTTTACCCCATTTTCTTCTTCCAACCTGCCACACCCTTACAAAGGTATTCTGATGAGGCATATGAGGGGGACCCACAAAAATCTGGAATTAACTTTTGGAGGGTAGACCTCATGTAGTACACTTGGAATTTGTTCCTCAGGATCAAATATTCAGCCAAAGTTTTTATCTGGAAGGTTTAAGAAGGTTGCATCAAAATTTGTGGAAGAAATGCCCTGAGTTGTAACAAACAGATGACTGGTTCTTCCACCATGACAACACACCTGCCCACACCACAGTGAGTGTTCTGCAGTTTTTGACCAAAATGACCATGACCCCCTACCATGTCCCACCCTCCATATTCATCTGATCTTGCCCCAAGTCACTATTTTTGCTTCCCTGGATGAAAAAAGTCCTTAATGCAAAATGCTTGGCTAAGGAAGAGGTGAAACAAAAAACAGCAGAAGAACAAAAAGGCATCAAAACGAACAAGCTCAAAAATTGTTTTGAGCAGTGGGAAAAGTGGGAAAAGTGCACTGCATTAAACAGTGAGATCTTTGAAGGGGATTGTAAGAATAAATACACAAGTTTTTCACAAATAAATTCCAGGTTTTTCGGGTCCCCCCCTTGCAGGGGTCCAATCCCACAAGGGTCGTGAGATTTCCTGAAGGAGAGACTGGTAGGCGAAGGATGAAAATATTATACCCGGATACCTGCTTCTTGAACAGATGACAATTTAATGTTAGTTAACACAGAGCTTTTATACCATTCATAAAGGGGCAAGACAAAGAAAATTCCTTCATGTACATATCCTCTACAAGTTACCACCATCTAGTGGTCTTAGCAACAAACAAGCCAAGAACCCTGTAAACATTCAGACAATGAGTCTTATTCATAAGGTCAAAGATGATAGTTTTAGTCCAAAGTCCCGAATTACAGTCCTTGAACTGTCTCCAGAGAGTTTCCGAGTGTAAAGTTTTTCATGTAGCTGTAGTTTTCCTTCTGGGGCTTTATGGCCTTCAGAGCTTTGTAATCGCCTTTCTTGTTCAGGTGTCTTCGTTACTTTTCTCTTGTTTCTAAAGAGAACTCAAAAGAAGCTTTTAGTAATGTTTCCCAGGCCCCCAAGGTTGCTTTCTGTCTTTTGCTAATCTATCATAAAAGTATATTAAGAGTTCAGTGAAAACCCACTCTATAAATGTTAACTTAGAGTTTTAACTATTGAATTAAGTAAAAACCTTAATGATTAATCTTTATCCTAAGTCAGTGAAAACAGTGTTATAAATCAACTACATAACTCCTAGATAAGTGTTAGAACTTATAATGAATTCATAATGAACTTACTATAAACTTGTGCCTCTAAAAAACCTTATGTCTAAACACTAAACTGCTTAATCCTAAATCAAATAAGAAGTGAATATACTTATATCATTTATTACTTAAGCAATATCTAGTAACCTATAACCAAGTGGAAGAAAGCATTCTTGATGTGCTTCAAAGTTTAACCCTTGCATATGTTAGGCCAAGCGGCATAGTGGGAAAATGGAAAAATGAACCATGACATTCTCAGGTTAGCTGTGAGTACTTCGCATAAACATGCCATTTTCTTCTTCCACGACTGCACAGAATTCTTCGGTGGTACCAAACAGCAAAGGCAAAAGACAGAAGGGCCTCAGCTTCCTGGGCTCACCCTGCAGCCCAGGGTCTTCAGCCCACCAGGACCCTGTCAATCAGGTGGGCCTCCAAGGCTGGCTCCCAACACCCCCTCATATTTTGATTTCTCTTCTAAGAAGAGTAGGAGCCTCTTAGTTGTTGGTTAAATCTATAATTCTTAAATAGAAAAGGATTACCCATCTGACCAGATGAGCTAAGTACTTCAGTCCAGAGGACTCAGGTTAAGGTAAATGGATATGAATTACTGATGTTGATTCAACTTTGGACCAGGACAGCTACCTCTTTTTCCTGACATTGATAAGTATGGCGGCTATGCTTCACCTTTGAAGGGACATGGGAGACCAATTTCAATGGGACTTTCTCTGTTCAGTATCTTTTTATTTCTGGAGTTGGAGTCTCACTCTATTACCCAGACTCAACCTGCAGCCTCAACCTGCTGGGCTCCGGTGATCGTTCCACCTCAGCCTTCCAAGTAGCTGGAACTACAGGCATGCACTACCATACCTGGCTAATTTTTGATTTATTGTAGAGATGAGGTCTCGCCAAGTTGCCCAGGTGGGTCTCAAACCCGCGGGCTCAGGTAATCCACTCACCTCAACCTCCCAAGCATGGGATTACAGGCTGAGCCACCGAGCCTGGTTTGTTCAGTATCTTTTAAGCAGTGTGCCTAAATGACAAACAGAGAGTTAGACTACACACCCAGCCACCACTGAGGGGACAGAAGCCACTGAAGATTCCTCGGTGACCACAAACACTCTCCTTTCCCTGAACATTCTTTCTGATCCCATATTTCAGGAATCTACCATATTTTGTGCATCAGTAGAACTGACTCACCTCCTTCCCACTTTCTGGACTGACTGGATTCTCTTATGTTGTCTGCATCATCCTGTCACAGGGAGTAACAGATGACCCATGAATGGGGAAATGGCTGATATATGTGACACCATATCTCCAAGAGGGTTTGTTCTTGGATATGGGAATTCAGCCAAAGTAATAAATGGCAAAGCAAGAGGTGTTCTCGACTCAGTGTTCTGAGGGATTTCTGGGGATGATTCTAGAAAAATAAGTCTTTCTTCCAGGCTGTGAAATTGCATAGCCTGAATATACAAGGTCCAATAATTAGGTTCACTAATCATCCTAGAATCATTGCTGAATATCATAATGTTCACCTTTGAAGTCCTCCCCTTGGGAAGCCATGGACTGTGCCAGCGCCTAGTCCACCCATCAAAACAATTTTGCAACTCTTTTTCTGAAATGACCATCAGAGGCATCATTATTTGTTGAGATCTGACAATGAAATTTGAGAACTTGCCACCATGCACCTATGTTGGCAGCACTGCTCAAATAACTGTATGGGAACACCTTCCCTACTCACCTGATCTGGCCCCCAGTGACTTTTTACTTTACCTGAACATAAAGGAAATATTGAAAGGAAGACATTTAATGACATTCAGGACATCAAGGGTAAAATGTTGATGGCTCTGATGGCCATTCCAGAAAAAGAGTTCTAAAATTGCCTTGACAGGTGGACAAGTTTCTGGCATTGGAAGCTGCCCAAGGGGAGGACTTCAAATGTGATCATAATGATGTTCAGCAATGAGGTATGGAGCACTTTTTTCTCTTCTTTTCTTTTCTTTTTTTTTTTGAGTTAGAGTCTCACTCTGTCACCCAGGCTGGAGTGCAGTGGCACACTCACAGTCACCACAGCCTCAACCTGCTGGGCTCAGGCAATCCTTCTGCTTCAGCCATCCAGGTAGCTGGAACTACAAGCATGCTCTACCATGCCCAACTTATTTTTTTTAATAGAAATGAGGTTTCACCATTTTGCCCAGGCTAGTCTTGAATCCCTGAGCTCAGGTAATCCTCTCGTCTCATCTCCCAATGTGCTGAGATTACAGGCTTGAGCCACTGTGCCCAGCTTGAAGTGCTTTTTCTATGATGATGCATGAACTTAATTGTCAGACCATAAAAGCTGCAATGACTACTCCATGATTTTAGTCAATGTATCCATTTATGCCCTGCTCAGTCCATGAAACACTTAAGATCCACAAAATACATGTGCACTAAGTAAATATCTCAGAAAGGGGAAGGGCACAGAGATGAACGTCAGGAACAAGACACATGCTCACATGCACTCCACGTCCTCCGTGGGGGTGACAGCTTAAGGAGCAAGAGGACTCAGTGGCCTCACTGAGTGGAGATGCAGACCATGTTCCTGCATGCATGCTCACCTGCTTGGTGCTCTCAATCATTGCCAGTGCTTCAGCCATCAGCTTCTGGTTTATGTCACAAAGACTGATCACCTTTGACTGGTATTGGTGTACATTCATGCCACATGCTGAAAAGGAGGACAGGGCGCAGTAAGCAAGAGAGGAAGAAGCCTCTGGGGCACTTTGGCTCTGTCAAGTCCTGTCACCTTGTTTGGGGGAGGCCAGATGAATGTGGCCTCTGGGCCTTTCTTACCTATGAGACATGAATCTATACTCTCCTGAGGGAGGAAGACAAAGGGTCAAAGGAAATCAAGTCTTCCCTACATCCAGCATCTTCTGTTATTCCTTGTTCCAAAGGAAGGATTTCACTTTGATAGCCTCAAACAAATTTTACAGGCACAGGGGCTCATGTGGGAGGACAGCGCCCCATGGGTGGGAAGGAGCCTGCTGTCAGTGCACACTCCAGCAGTCCCAGGGTTGGAGACAGCCAAGGTTGGCTCTCCCTGGGGTGCAATGCAGGCTGGAATGGAGGGGTTTCCCCCCACTACAGTCTGGACCTGAGCAGCCCCTTTTCCTTTTTTTTAACCAAAAGACAAGACCAGAGACTTCCCTGTTCTCCAGGATGAATCCTTAGCCACAGAAGAGAAATTGGGGTGATGGTGGTGGTGTATGTGTGTTAAGGAGTCAGAGTAGGAGGAGAGAGTAACCTGAAGGCCATCTGCTCACCTTAGGGAGAACTGGAGGTGATAAACTAATAGACTTGACCACTGGCCATGAAGGGCGTGCATAGGAGGATGGCTCAGAGCCTTGGTTGTTGGAAAGCACAAGACTAGCTGCATCTCCTACAAATAGAACTGGGTAGATGAGTGGGGGTTCTGGTCACTTGCAGATAATGTAGACATTTCATTTGTTGAATTAAATTTTTTTTGTAGAGGCAGGTTCTTTGTATTGTGCCCAGGTTGGTCTCGAACTTCTGGCCTTAAGTGATTCCCCTTCCTCAGTCTCCCAAAGTGTTGGAATTACAGGCATGAGCCCCTGTGCCTGTAAAATTTGTTTGAGGCTATCAAAATGAAATCCTTCATTTGGAACAAAGAATAACAAAAGATGGTAGAAGTAGGGAAGGCTTCATTTCTTTTGACCCTTTGTCTTCCTCCCTCGGGAGAGTATAGATTCATGTCTCATAGGTAAGAAAGGCCCAGAGGCCACATGCATCTGGCCTCCCCCAAACAAGGTGACAGGACTTGACAGAGCCAAAGTGCCTCCTTTCCTGTCCCTGTGTTGACCTTTCCCACCCCTGCATAGCCTCCTGCCCTTGAGCCACTCGTTAGGACATCATTTTCCTAAGTTCCGCAAGCACCTCAGCTTTGGCCAACAGATTTCCTCCTAAGACCTATTCAGAGGACACCATGCCACACTCCTCATGGCCAGGCCAGTAGCCCAGGTGAAGGAAAGCCAGTGGCAATGGTTTGACAGATAAGTATTCAAGCTTAAGGACCTCAAAGCTACCAAGACCCAGTTACAAGTAAATCGGCCGACAGGCCTCTCCAGAATGTTTGTGACAGGAACATTTGTGTTAGAGTCCAGCTCCAACACAAGGGTTAGGGCCTGAGGCAAGAGACTCAGATGCAGCGAAGGAAGAAGACATAAGTCAACTCCCTGGGCCGAGTTCGGGACTCTTCCAAAGTTTATTCAATTTTCACATGTTTATATAAGGCATTTTTAACCCTCAACCCCCTCACACATATGCCCACAAATGCTTACATTACGTTTTTCTCCACAATCAAACACTTTACAATGATTTATTTTTTCCTCCCTATTCTTTTTTTGTTTCCATTATGTTAAAACCAACAGACAGGAATGAAACAACTTTTGTTAAAAATTATTAACTGTAACCTTTTAATCCTTACCCCTTTTATATCATATTTCTAACAATTCTTACATGTAACTTAGCAGCAATATATTGGCATTTTCATAACTAACTTTATTACTTCTTAATTATTTTCTATAAACTTTTCTATTTGTATCTGTTTTTATTCTTATTTTGCTTATATGAATCATAATCTAATAATATTTAACAATCTTTATATGAATTATACTTGACTACTCATATTCTATATTTATTTTCTATTTAATTATTTTTTATCTAATTATTTTTAATCATCTTCCTATTTTTATCTACTTAACTATTCTTTCTTATATTATTATACTTATACTACTAAATCGTTTTACTCTTATAAACTTATATCTACTATGTCTATATTTTCTTAAATTATGTTTAAAAGCAGCTGCCCTCAGGATTGACTTGTCTCAGGTCTCACAAACTTCTTCCTCCATCTTACACATCTTAGGTGTTATTTTAGTATAGGGTCTGTTAACCATTAAAAATAAAGAATGGGAAAGTTCTTTCATTTTCTTTATACACAATGGTTTTGCTTTTCATGGAGACGAAGGTAACTAAACATTCTCTAGCATCTCTAATGGCTGTGCTTTTGCTGTGTTCCTTATTCATGTCTCAAGCTTCAGTTTCACCAATACATCATCCTCGCTTATTAGTTAATGCTTCATCAGAAAGGGGTACTTTCTGCCTTATGCACACACTCCTAAAGATCAAAGGGGCCCATCAATGGGATCCATGGGGCTTTGCCTCCGGCATGGCCGCTTTAGCTGGGGCCTTGCTCCCAGCCAGCGTTTTTCCCATTTTCAGGTAACCCTTACTTTGCCTTCTGTTAGGAGTTGTGGCTCCCAACACATTTGTTGAAATATTATTGTGGGTTTCTTTTCTTCTCTAAAGACTTTTCCTTGCCTGGTTTTCCCATTTCCCACCCCTTACTGCACCACTTCCTACAGCAACCCAGGCTGCATTGTTCCTTGTGTTGGGATTTGAGTGTGTCGGAAAGAAGGTGCTTCCCAGGTGGGCATGGTGGTGCACATTTGCAGTTCCAGTTATTTGGAAGACTGAGGCGGAAGGATCACCTGAGTCCACCAGGTTGAAGCTGCAGTAGCTGTGATCATGTGACTGCACTTTGGCCTGGGGTGACAGAGTGAGACTCCAGCTCAAAACACACACACACACACACACACACACACACATAATCATATATATACACAAAAGATTTCCAAACTCCAGCTCTCCAGCTGATAGAAATCTACCTCAAGTACTGCTTCCTTCTACAAGAGTCTAGAAGCAAGAATTGGCAGTAGGTACCATAAAACCATGCAGCCTTTATTTTATCTGACTATTAGCACATTTGAGTGTAAAGAACTTAGTAAAGCTACCGGCATCAAGTAGGTGATCAACAAATACAACTTTCCTTTCATCTTTATCATTTATCGCATTGACGTGCATACCAAAATATTTAGTTGTGCTCTTGGCAGCCCGAGTCTGTAGTTTTCACTAGCTCATTCTTCCTTAGATGATTCATAATAAAACAAAACAAAGCAGCATTTCCTATGTAACCAACTATCAATGATTACTAGACCCAGTATATACAAGGTCCAACAATTAGGTTTGCGAACCATCCTAGATAAAATGCTTCTTATCTCACTGCTGAATATCACTATGGTCACCTTTGAAGTCCTCCCCTTGGGATGCTCTGCAATGATGTCAGTGCCTAGTCCACCCATCAGAGAAATTTTGGAACTCTTTTTCTGGAATGGCCA
Organism: Carlito syrichta; assembly: GCF_000164805.1. Lineage (NCBI taxonomy): Eukaryota > Metazoa > Chordata > Mammalia > Primates > Tarsiidae > Carlito > Carlito syrichta. Next base: position 36,743 of record NW_007251403.1, on the reverse strand, counting down.
TCAGAACTGTTGCTATTTGTCGAGGTCTGATGATTAAGACTGCAAACTTGCCACGTGCACTTACACTGGCAGCACTGTACAAACTATTGTATTGAAATACCCTTCCTCCTCACCTAATTGAGCCCCCCAATGGTTTTTTCTTTACCCAAAGATAAAGGAAAAATGAAAAAGACGAGATTTGATGACATTCAGTCCATCAAGGGTAATACGATGTCAGCTCTGATGGCCATTCCAGAAAAAGAGTTCCAAAGTTGCCTTGATGGGTGGACAAGTCTCCGTCATCAGTGCATAGCTTCTTAAGGGGAGATCTTCAAAGATAACCAAAGTAATATTCAGCAATGAAGCATGGAGCACTTTTTCTAGGATGAGTTGTGAACTTGATGGTTGGACCTCATATGTATAACTGTATCCACAAACATCCATGGGAAGTAAAATCTTTCATGTACACATTCAAAATGTTTTCGGATGGTGCTCCAAACTTCAACTTGTGAGCAAGACTCACACTGGACTTGTGGAATGGGATTTAGGATTTAGCCCAGGTGTCCCCAGCTCCATTTTCCTGTTCATCACTACTCAATGTGAGGCCATCAGAGAGGACTTAGCACACCAAGGCTGGGACTTCACTTTGCTCCCTAAAATGGTAGCCAGACCTGTGCTTGTCTCCAAAGCATGAGGCTGTGAATAAAGGCCACCCTCCCCACTGTATGGACGTGAGTCTGTTACTAACGTATCAGGTTGTAGCTCAAACTCTGGGAGCATAAATAGCCCCTTTTGATGACTATTTTCATGGGAATTATCCTGGAGAGAGAGAGAAGACAGGAGAGAGGCTAACGGGGCCTTCACTCCGACGAGTCGTGAGGAAGTGAGATGGCAGGGAGAGGCGAAGGGAAAGGAGTAAGAGTGGGAGAAACCCCAGGGGTGAGGAGGATGGCATGGGAGTGGGTAGAGCTGGAGCAAAGGGACTGGGGGCTTCCAGGCCAGTGTGGAAGGTTCATGAGGGAAGGGAAGGGATGGAAAAGGGAAAAGGGGCAATGGAGAAGGGGAGAGTTCTCGAAGTGAAGGTAGCAAGAAGGAGAGAGAAAAAGGGGTGGAAGGAATGTTGGAGAGAAAGAACAGAGTGGAGTGGGCATGAGTACTGGGGAATATTGTTCAGAACCCTTGGGAGTTCTGAGCTGGGTCTTGGTGCTGTGAGGCCGACCCCACCTCATGGGCGAGCACTTAGTCCCTGGACATGAGACCGTTCCTGACCCATCACAGGAGGCCCAGCCGGTGACAGTCTGATTAGTCCTGTTTCTGTTGACACAATATGAATCTGGGATGTTATGTTTTTGCCTGTGAAATCTGAATATCCTGCCTATCAATGACTTCTTGAGCAGCTGGGGGAAGAGTGTGGGCTTGGGAAGCCAGGAAGGGAAGGGTTCTCAAGGATCATGAGGACTTCCTGTGCTTCTTGCTTTGGGGAATGATTTAAAAACTAGCCTTTACTAAGATGCTACTCCAAGCTCTACTAGACATTGAACGGCCCTGGGACGAAGGTAGGGACAATGTGGAAGATGCTTTATCCCTTCTGTTAGCTACCTCTGTCTCTTAGAAGACAACTACTATCCCTTGGCATAAATTAAAATAGGGCCACCAAGAAAAAAACCAAGTGGCTTATCCGTTTAGTGGTTCATCCTAAAACAAGCCAGTGTTGCAGCAGGAGACTCTGAGTTATCTGGGTCCTGCCCTCACCCTCATTCCCATCCCTAAGACAGAGGATTGCCTTGTTGTTGAGATTTTTTCCCTCCTACTCCCTAATCCTGCCATAACATCATCTCGGTCTTTAAAAGTTACTGCCTTAGCCTCTTGGAGTTTTAGCAAGAAGGCCTACCTTATGTTCTTTTTTCCTGTGTTTTTTTTTTTCTGGGTGGGTCTGAGTAACTCCATCAGTAGAGAATGGCTGGCTCAAGCTCTGCTGTGATCCCAGCATTTGGAGAAAGATCAGAACACAGGGAATGGTTGTCAGAGTAGGGCTAGCCTCTTGCTGGGCACTTTGAATTCACAGCAATGGATTAGGGGCAGACCTTGAAGCTAAGTGTTATAGAATTTCTCTGGGCAGGACCAAGTGACAGCCAACTGGGTGTGCTGGGTTTGCTCCTTGATGAGGTATAGGAGTCTTACAAGCTGGTGGATGGGAGAAGGGCTGAGGCATTGCACAGCTACACCTACCAGAATCAGGAAGGGACAGCCCAGAACCCACTGAGGAAATGACAGGTCAGGTGGGATCTTGGGATCTTGGCAGAGGGACCTATCAGAGGGGAAATACTGCCTCCTTTTCTACCCAGGTTCATGGTGCAACAGAAAATTACAGGCCAGGAGCCTTGACCTTAAACCTGAGCTGTTGTGCACTTTTCTGTGTTGTAAGAATGAGGGTGTTGTGGGGTGAAAGGCGTGGCCTCTGCATGTGCAACCCTGGGCTCATCTGGGCCAGGTGTGGACACTGTCCCTCTTCATCCTTTCTCTATGTCCTCCCTCCTGTCCTCCAGGAGGTTGCCCTGAACCACATGGGGGCTCTCAGCAGGGCCACGCTTTTCTGGAAAAGATACACCCAGCATGTAAAAATTATTATCATGTATCTCTCATTTTGGTAACTTGGTTACCAAATTACTATTGAAGAGAAAAGAGTTTTAGGGAGATTGATGCTCATTGATAAACATGTGGACTCAAGTTCCAGCATTATTAACAAGAACTAGTAGGGTGTCAAATCTGATCTCAGGAGAGCCACATGCAGAGAGATATCCAATATGTACCATGGTTTCTCTGCTATTGATAGTAGATCCTGTGCACTTTGCTATAACTTTATCAGTAGGCTTCTTATGAATTGTTGCATTACATTCTGAAAAGAAATAATCACAGCTTAAGATTTTCAGAATTTAAGGAACAACTTAATAAAAAGAATGATGACAATTCAATGGAAATCCTTCCTATTTACATCAGCACTGGTAACCCTGTTTGTTCAGACCCCTGGAATAAAATACATTCTGATTTATTTGGATGTTTGCATCAATATCAGCACTAAAAACATTTGAGGTGAATTAGATGTTAGCTTCCTAATGTCACAGAGAATTTTCTGATAAGTAGCACTGGTGTATCATTTGTCAAGAACATTATCATCATGTTTTTGAGTTTACGCCACTTTGTTAAAAGTTTGACAATGAATTAAATAAACAAGAAGCTGATGATATCTTCTTCACTATTGTACTTTCAAAGCAAATATATAGAGATTAAAATGCATGACAAAAAAATGCATCGCATGGTCCTAGCAGTAAATTTCCACATTCTATACTTAAAAAATGTATTATCTTTGGGGCTGGGCACACTGACTCATGCCTGTAATCCCAACACTTAGGGAAGCTAATATGTGAGAATTTCTTGAGGCCAGGAGTTTGAGACCAGCCTGAGAACCATATAGAGATCCCATCTCTCCAGAAAAATAAAAGTTCACTAAGCTCATGATAGATGAACAAATACATCTGTGACACATTTTATTTTCTCTTTCTGAGTATCTGAGAATATTTGCAACCAACAAAGTTTCAAGCTCAAGATCGATTACTGAGTGACATTCATTATGTGCAATACAGGAGCTCAAGTAACCAGATGGAGGCAAATTGATGAAAATTCACCAAGTCTATTTGACCTTTGGGTACCCTGGTTAAGTGGGAACTGTTCATTAGCAGATTCTGCACTAGCCTAAAGGAAAGAGCATCCCTTAATAGGTGAGGATGCCAAGAACCAGAAAGAGAAGTCATTTCAAGTTCTCACTCTGTCATAGCCTTGGCTAAGTGATTACTGAGGCTTAAACTGATCTCTGCTTGATGGCTGTTAAGATATCCGAGAGCCTCATAAACATTTAAGTCTAGAGCTACAATGGCCAAGAGCCACCTGTTGCAGACAGTGGCACCAGCACACGATGGTTGTTTGATGGGAAGTTTTGACTATAAAACTGGAAAACCATGCTTATGATAAAGATGGCTTTCTCCTTTCTTCCTCCCAGCTTTCCCAACAGCTTCCCATTTAGGCAGAAGCTATAAGTCCTCTGGGCCTTTTTCCTGTTGGACATCGTTTTCTTTTTCTAAGGGAGCCACATTATGAACATCTTTATTGACTCACACCCTTTAACCCTTCTCAGTGTAGCTGAGGCCCCAGGCAACTTGTAGGCAGTGCTCACTCCAGCACACTCCCCCACATGGAAGCACATCAAGAAGAGGCAACACAACACAGAACCCAAAGCTTGGAGTAACTGCCAAGTTACTGTACCAGACAAACTCATGGTAGACAGAGTAAATATGAGCTCTGGGAAGAAGGTGGCAGTGAACTTATGGCATTTGGCATGGTGGTCTTTGGCCTGCTTGATGCCCCCCCTGTGGTGATACAGAGCAAAGAAGTCACCAGCCTCAAGTTCACTCATGCCCTTTGTGTCTACAGGAAGAGAATGAGAGATAAAGTGAGACTGTGTAATATGACTATTCTGCTGGGGTGGGAGGTAAGGCAGATGGGCATGGGAAAGGAGGGGAAAACATTGAGAGCCCACACCAATAACAATCCAGGTGTTTATTAAGGTGGACACCATACCAAGTTTCTTTCCTTAATTCTATGATACAGAATTATCATAGGGTATATTAGTAGAAAATGATGATGTTGAATTGTTGGCTCAATCCTTCACTCCTCTTTGATCTGAGCTCTCTTTTATTTCAAGTTTTTAAAATTAAAGATCAGAACTTGGAAGGTATTTATCAACCTCTCCCTATCATTGTCAATGATGATGAGTCACCCAGAAAAGGCAGGAAGGGGCACAGGTTTTTTGGTTTGTTTATCTGTTTTTAGTCTATAATTCTAAAGAATTTTGTGGTTACAGACAGCAACTTGGGAATGGGATTTCTGAGGTGCCAGGAGACTCTGCAGTCAATTGTTTGTAGACAGCCTATGGTAGACTGAAAGGGAACTGGCCAGACTTTTGTGTGAAGGCAAAAGAACTTTAGAAAGTTGTTTGTGTCTTGGTTCTTGACATCCACAGTGATTAGACATGCCAGCTACCAACTATACTCACCAATATGGAAAGGGCCGAAAATTAATAGATCACTTCTCATTTTTTAGTGTCTAAATCATGGGCATTACCTAATCATCTAACATCAAACCATTCAAACCATGTGTATTCAGTTCACTCAGGGTTCATGAATATTGGGGAAGGTTGTACCTGTCCACAATGCCCTTACACGGGTGACATCTTCCCACAAGATTGAAGTACTCTAAGTGGTCAAATTATTAGAATACCCATGATGCCCTGGTTGAAAGCCAGGTGACCCCAAAACACAAAATGGTCAGGCAGTCATGTAAACAGCATGATGAGCACTCCAGCAAGTGAGAGAGGATAGCATGGTAAGTAGAGAAATAACCAGGAAAAAAATCATCACTTATTAACCATGGTTGAGGTTTATCCTACATGATGAAAAGCACCTTGGCACGTCTTTTCTTATCAATAAACAAGAGCCCCAACAAAGCCAAAGCCCATCAATGCCTTTTCTCCTAGCTCATCCTAAGAGCACCCATCCTGCTGAGGTCTTGTGAGCCAGACTGTAGAATTTAGCAAAATTTCAGCCTGGGCTGTTTCTGACTCGAGTTTCCATCTCTCTCTTTTGGAAATAAAAATAAATACTATGCTATTCATGTTTTAAAAAAATCATCACTAAAATAAGAGTAACATTATATAAATAAATAAAATAAAAGGATGATAAATCTCATTCCTAAACTTATAATGTCATAACACCTTAAAGATTCTTGGTTACTAATTATATTTTTAAAAATTCAAAAAAATGAGGTTTAGTGTGAGGAAGGGACTCATATATCACAATATGAAGAATAAAAATATTTAAACTATTTTGGGCAACCAGCAGCAAAATCTGACAATGCATTTGAGACAAATACTTCTTCCAAGGTCCCTTATTTTCCAATTCCCAATAGTGGGCAAAAGAAGAGCTTTTCAGGTGAATATCTCTCCCTCAGGCATCTGGCACATCTCAGGGTTCAGGTCTTTTCTACAGTTGTCCGCAAACCTGTTTTGTGGCAACCCCAAAATCCTAGATAAAGAGCATTCCCAAAATCTTCTAAATAGTTCCACAGATTGTGCATAATACATTGCCTGATACTTTGAGGTTGGATAATTTAGATATTTTCACTAGGAACTACACTGGGAATAAATTAGTCTTTTTGAATGAGGGGTTGCATTAAAATCACTGAGTTAATCATCTTTTTCCACAAGCTCTGGTGTAAGTGTGGAGATCTGTTTACAACTTATGATTGGCACAGCAGATCATTTGTTTATTACATGTGACTCATTTTTATTTTGATTCAGATACAATAAAACAAAATAAAGTATAAAAATACTTTCAAATTCAGGTACTAAAGTGATTTATTCTTGGAATCCTAACTGTATTATAAAAAAGTATGTATATAAGTGGGTATATATACATACTTATATATAGTGTATATATTAGAATATAATACTATAAATGTTTTAAAATGTTGAAAATTGCTAGAAAAAGTGTGCCTCAGTCTTTTCTGTGATTTCCTTTACCCTTGAACATTTATTTTTAAAAAATTTTTATTATAAAGATGTGGGGTACAATTCAGGATTAGGTATATAAAAATTAATCATGCAGGTACCCTTGTTGATGAGATATGCCCCTCCCTCACCTAGCAGTTTCCCTCAACTGCCAATCCACTCCCACTCCCCTGACAGTTTCCCAATAATGCCAATCACTTTCTTATAGCATTATAATTGTTCAAGTTCTGCTTATGAGTGAGAACATAGAAAAGTCTATTCTTTGTTTCTGTGATAGATCACAAGTATGATCAACTCCAAGACTGCCCACTCTCACCCCTCTTGTTCAATATTGTGTTGGAAGTCCTAGCTATGAAAATTAGACAAGAGAAGGATCTCAGAGGTATCCAGATAGGAAAAGAGGAAGTCAAGTCATTCCTCTTTGCTGATCCTTTGATCCTATACCTTGAAAATCCAAGAGAATCTGTCAAAAACTTGCTTGCACTGATAAAGGACTTCAGAAAAGTCTCAGGGTACAAAATAAGTGTGCAAAAGACAGTTGCATTTCTATACACCAACAACAAGCAGGCAGAGACCCAAATAAAAAAGGAACATTTCAATTGTCATAAAAAAGTAAATATAAGAACATAGAATTTCATTAATTCTTTTGGTAGTGACTATATTTGTTTCCAAAACAATTCATTTCTTCTTATTCATTGATTTGAATAGACTCATTGGTTTTCATATGTTTTTTCTCTCTTTTATGCTGTTTCCTAATCTATTTATTTAGTCTAATTTGTTACTTACTTGTAGTAATTCAAATCACAAATATTAATCCAGGTGCACTAAAGAAATATGAGATATTATTCTTAACACTTGAGTGGCTAACAGCAAGTCAGGGAGACACAGCACACTGAAAAGAGCAGCTAACTATAATAGGCAGCATATGGTGGGGTGGAATAGACTCAGAGTTATACATACCAATATTTTTTAAGGAAGTAGAAACAGAAATTGCAAAAGAGACCAAGAAGAGGCAGCTAAGAGAAAAGCTTGGATAGTGTCACATCAAACAAGCCAAATGAGAATGGGGTTTCACACTGACTGACACAGAGATGTCAATGGAATTGAAGGCTAAGAAATTGGAATTGTTTACAGTTTTCTTAATCTTGGAGTCAGTCATTTCAACAGATTGGTTGAAATATAAGCCAGACTCTTAGAGCTTAAGGATGAAGGAGTGGTGAAAAAGCAGAAATTAGTAAGTATAAACTACTTTTTCAAGAAAAGTGTCCAGGAAATAAAGTAAAGTAAGACTCATAGGGCTAAAAAGATTTTTAAAAGAGAAAGAGGGAGAGATATTTTTCCAGACTGGGAAAGATGGCTTCATAGAATATGTCTTGGCAATGAAAAACAAACCAGAGAGAAGAAAAGCTGAAGATGTTGGAGATGGAACGTATGATGGAGCAGGACTGCTGGGATGACAGACATGAGACCAAGAAAGGGAGGGACTGTCTCAGAGGCAGAGAAGCAGGAAGAGGATGCAGGAGAAAGAAATGGCATCCTCAAAGACAGAGACAAACAGATGATGATATCTCCACCAATTAAACTGGGGGCCAGGTCAACCTTCAAGAGTGAGAGAAGAAGAAGAAGACACCTAAGAAACCAAGGAGGATGGGAATGTTAGGCAGAGCCACTGTATAGGAAAAGAAATAAAAGAAAAGAAATTTCCAAATGTCAAGGTTAGTCCAACTGAACAGTTCAATAAGCATTTATAGAACACTTCCTATATGCTTAACCTGAAAGCTGGTGCTGGGGTTACAGAGATAAGATGTGGCTTGACAGTTACTGTTCTGCAAGGAGTGGAGAGTCTAGAAGGCAAGACACTCAATGTGGCAAGTGTCAGAAGAGAAGTATTAAAAGGGTGCTATGGGACAAGAGGAAGTTGCGCCAGCTAAGACAGGTGGAGCTAGGTGGAGAGGAGAAAGAGAGGAAAGCAGGACAAGGAAGAGACTGAAGAGATGGTTTCTAAAGGATAAATAACTCCTGCTAATGTGCAGGAGAAGGTATGACAGGAAAAAACAAAAGGTGTTTTCTCCATGTGGAAGAGAATGGGCAGGCCTACAGAGTAAGATTTCCCATGATGTGTGTCGGGGTCCTGAAGTTGTGAGGTATTGCCAGAGAGGAGAGTGTGATACAGAAGAGATTGGTGGCCAAATACAGAAGATGTGTCAGTATCAGATCTGTTTGAACATTTTTATGTAGATAATTTGCAAGCACTGCAAGCCTGAAGCAGAGATAGAAGCTGGGCATGGTGAGATTGACGCTCAACAAAGTTCCTTCCAGAGGTGGTGTTGGTGAGTGGATGGGGTGTGGCAAGAGGTAATAATGTAAGCATGTGGTAAAATTGGAAAATACTAATTAAACAACATGGACAGAAATTATTGATTGAGTGATGTGGGAGGTTAAGAGAAAGGAGGCTGTAAAAGATACTTCTAGGTCTGGCATGGTGGCTCAAGCTTGTAATCCCATCTCTTTGGGAGGCTGAGTGAGAGGATTGCTGAGCCCATGGGTGTGAGACCAGCCTGAGCAACATAGTGAGACCACGTCTCTATGAGACAGGAGATAGCTAGAGAAAGTCTAGGCAGATAGACAGACGGGTCCTCTGATAACAATGTAGCAAACTCCCTAATAATGTACTGAACTCCCAGCAGACCTCTCAGGCTCAACATTGGTAAACAAGCTCCCTGCAAGCCTCTCAAACTAGAGCTTAAGTATTCACTACTGGGATTGAAAAGCAACCAATCAGCTCATCATTATGCCCCTACCTCCTGCCAATTTGTCCTTAATACTGACCAATCAGAACAGCTACAGCTCACAACTAGTGCTAGCCAATCAGTTTGGACTTAGGGCCATATAAACATCAGGTTTGGGGTCCCAGATGGGCAATCCCCTCAAGTCTCCTCCCACCATGAGGCTTTTCTGTCCTCTCAATAAATCCTGCTTATTCACTTTCCAGCTATCCGTGTCCCTCAATCTTCCTGAGCATGAGACAAGAACCTTGACCCTGAAGAGCTGCAACCTAAAGAGCTGCAGATGATCACCAGAGTTAAAAAAAAAAAAAACTGGTTGAAGCTATGGTGGCCAAGAGTGTGCCATGGCACTCCAGTATGGATGACAGAGTGAAACTCCAACTCAAAAAAAAAAAGCAATGCACTCCAGAGACTGATTTGTCAGCCAACGGAGCTGGCCAAACCAAGAGAGCTGCCAGAAGAAGGTAAGACTCTGAAGTTGAAACACCCAGGGGGCTAGCACTTTCCAGCCCACTGAACCAACAACACTCTCAAGGCTTGGCTCGCCAGCCCATTGGAGTCAACACCCTGGGGGCTAGTCTTGCCAGGCCCCCAAATCACAACACCACCCTGGGGGTTAGGCTTGCCAGCACCACCCCCACGAATCACAACACTCTGAGGGCTTGACCTGCCAGCCCATAAGAGCTGACACTTCTGGGGTTAGGCTTACCAGCCCCTCCATGACTCTCTGGAGCTTGGATGGCCCATTGAGCTGACACTCTTGAAGCCCAGGCTGACCTGAAAAATCCACATCATCTACAATAAATCAAAAAATTATCTGGGTGTGGTGGTGCATGCCTGTGGCTCCCACTACCTGGAAAGTTGAGGCAGAAGGATCACCTGAGCCCAGAAGGTAGAGGCTGTGGTGGCCATGAGCAGCATACCACTGTCCTTCAGCTTGGGTGACAGAGTGAGACTCTGACTCAAAAAAAGGTACTTTCAGGTTTTGTGGAGTGACTTATAATTAAGATAGTGAGTACAAAAGAAATAGGTTACTCATGAAGATAGTAAGTGTAATTTTGGACTCCTAATTTAATATTGACACTTTAAATTTTATAATTTAAGTTCAAAAGAATTTAAAGTACTTGCAGGAAATATAGGTGGAGAGGTTTACTGGGAGGCTAAACAAATGAGTCTGAACCTTAGGAACATATTCTAGTGACATCTGTTTGTAATGGCTGGACTCAGCTGGGTAACTTTTTCTAGCAAAACCATGGAAAATGAAAGAGGGAATGCAAGCTTTCAGAATCGTAATATCTATGGTGAAGAGGGAGCTAATGAGAGCAGGGTGATGACAAGATCTAAGTAGGGAGGTGATATCAGAAGTGAGATAATAACAGTGGGGTAAAAGAGAAACTATGAGGTCTGAAAATGAGGTTCACGAACCATCCTAGAAAAAATGCTACATACCTCATTGCTGAATATCACTAGGGTCATTTCAAAGTATTCCCCTTGGGAAGCTGTGCACAGATGCCAGTGCCTAGTCCACCCATCAAAGCAGTTTTGTATGTCTTTTTCTGGAATGGCCATCGGGGCTATCATTATCATTTGTTGGAGTTTGACAATTAAGTTCATGAACTTGTCACATGTGCTTACATTGGCAACACTGTACCAATAATTGTATTGAAACACTCTGTCTACTCACCTGATCTGGCTCCCAGTGACTTTTTTCTTTACCCAAAGATAAAGGAAATATTGAAAAGAAGACATTTTGATGACATTCAGGACATGAAGGGTAATATGACAACAGCTCTGAGGGCCAGTCCCAAAAACGAATTCCAAAATTGCTTTGATGGGTGGACTAGGTATGGACGTCAGAGCCTCACTTCCCACGAAGAGTACTTCAAAGGTGAATAAAGTGATTTTCAGCAGGGTGATGTGTAGTACTTTCTCTAGCAAGAGTTTGTGAACTAATAGACTAAGGTCTAGTACTCACTAGCTGGGAGATAGGGCAGAATTGACAGGAGAGCAGAATGAGCTCTGAGTGGGCAAGTTCTGAGTACCTGAAGGTGGAAAATTCTGAGTGACGACATTTGGGTGAAGAAGGCTGGGTGAAGAACGGATAGAGATAATGTGTAGGAAGGTGTAAAATAGAAAGGGGGCAATCTGATGGCCATGGTGAATTCCCAAAATACAAGAGTGATGGTAGGAGAACAGAGGGAAAAGGGAAAAAATGACTCTAGCCTAGAAATCAACAAATGAAGATTTTCAAAGAGAAAAAACATAGTGATCTGTGTGTGGAGAGCTGAGCCATTTGCTTCCTTGTGGAGTAGAGAAGAGCTGAGGCTTCCATGGAAGAGTGATGCAGGAGCCATGCTATGACCTTAAATACTATCCAGGTTTGAATTCCTTATCCCCCATGCATTTGTCTTTTTTTCCACACCCCTACCACTCCTATCATTTATCCAGTCTAGCTATTTTAAGAGATTGCCTCAAAAGTTTCCCTCTTCATTCAACTTTAATTTTAAAGATGTGTAAAGCACCTCAACTATGTACATATAATAGGCATACCCTTCCATCTAGATTGCCATGAAATCTTGCTGCTACCCTATTTTCTTTTATTTTATTTTACATCCCCAGGCCAGATTCTCTTTAACTTTTCATCACATAAGTGAAATGTTATGGGCCAATAATGTGTAATTCCTTGAGTAAGAGAAAGTATACTGTTTCCATTGGTGTAAAGCATGTCCCATATCTACACACTCCTCTTGCCTGGATCCTAAGCCCACCGGCATCCATCCCTGATTCTTCCTCCTGGTTTTAGCAGGGGCAGGCTTGTCTGCCTAGAGTCTTCTTCCTGCAGCTGCCTATCATGCCATATTCTTGCTCGAGTCTGCATTTTTCCTCTTAGAAGGCTATTTCTCTTTTTGGCAAATCTCAACTCTGCCTATCTTCCTTGCTTCCATTGTGGAGTTCTCTGGAATGAAGGCAACCCATACTGATCTCTTGATTAATTACTATTTAAGTGTTTTATGATACAGTTTTTCTCTAATTTTTAAGCTGCATCACTTCTCCAATCTGAGTTTACATTCCCTGAGTAGAAGAACTCATGTTTTCCTTTTCTGAATTTTTCATAAGACTGTTTCTTAGTCTTCTGACTTATTAATTATAATAAACAATCTTAAAATTTAATGACATCCTGTCCCTTTCTTTCATCTTCTGATGGTGACATGAGCAAGGCATTTTCTAGTTTGATGATTCCATAATATTTGTTGTTAAAAATCATATTTTTGATACATAAAAATTTAGAGATGCAGTCTCAATCAGGGTCTAGATACAAATAGTTTTAAATATCACAAATTTTTAGCCTTAAAAAAGTCCTGGGTTTGTGTAATTAGCTGCTAGTGAAATATAATTGTTTTTGCTCCACTTGAATTTGCTCTCACATTCTAATAAAAAATTTAAGTTACATAGTAATAGGAGAAATATGCATGAAACTGTTTTTCTTTTTCTTTAATATTTTTTATTTTATTTTATTTTTATTTTGTTTCCTCAGTCATTTTTTCATTCTTGAAATGTAGGACTCCTAGGGTATTTGCAATCTACAATATGAAGCTGTTAGTCTTGCAACATTTGCAGAGGACCAAAGAGAAAGTACAGAGACTAGATGGAACATGAAACTCACATTTTTTATTTTATTCAACTTGTTGGCATCCAGTTGATCACATATGATGTATAACATAGTATGTTAAGCTCTGCAGGGGAGGGTTAGAGAAGCATAATCATCAAAGAACTTACAACAGGGGTGAGAAGACAAAACACACCTCTCACCATTTAAGTTGAAATGTGAAAGATTAAATAGCAATATCAGAGAAGCAACTATTAATTTGACTCAATATGCAACAAGGACAGAACAACACCTCTCTTGTTAAAAGGATGACATTTAAGTGTCACCAATTAAAAGATAATTTTCAAAAATAGGATAAAATCATGACTCTCCTATAGATATAAAATGAATGTGTGCGAAAAATTGTTTTTAACTCATTATTAATGTGGGAAGTAGTAAGATGTTATAACCAGCTTTAAAAAAGAATTAAGGGAGCACAAAGTTATATGGAGTAAAGAAATGTTGAAATGAATTTATAAATAGAGAGGAATCTGTTGTTCCATGGAGGGAAGTCAATTGAACCACCAAATAGAATGTTTTGCATGTCTACAAATAAGAATTATTGTGCAATACTATCGGTTATCTACAATTTACACAGCTGCACAATATATCAAAGGCAATGAAAGACCCAGAGTCCCCATAGAATCAAAATCGGATAACCCAGAAGTGTTCATTCAAAATGCTTCATTTTCCACTAAAGCACAAAATTTTCCCTACAAGGCTCAAACTAAATCTAAACTATCATTTCCTCATATTTGATTTCCCAAAGTGATATTTGGGTTTTTTTGCTATTGTTGTTTGTTTGTTTTATTAAACATAGTTTCTGTTTTAAAATTGTGGGATACAGTTAAGGGTTACATATACAAATGTGCATCGTTTAGGCAACCTTGTTGATAAGGAGTGTCCCCCCCATCCCCAGAGAGATATTGACAACCATTAATCCCACCCTCCCTGCCCTCCACCCATAGATTCCCACCACTGTCGATCCTTTTTTTATAGTATTGCGATAGATGTTCAAGGTCCACTTATGAGTGAGAACATGTGATACTCAGATCTTTGTTGCTGTGAAAGATCACTCAGTATTACAGACTCTAGTTCCATCCAGGTTGCTGAGAAATTCATGATTTTGTTCTTTTTTCTGGCTGCTTAGTATTCCATCATGTATATGTACCGCATTTTTTAAATCCAGTCTTCTTTTGATGGACAGCATGGTTAGTTTCAGGTTCTTGATATTCTGAACAATGCTGCGATAAACATACGTGTGCAGGTATCTTTTTGATAGAGTGATTTGAGTTCATCAGGGTATATTTCCAGTAGGGAGATTGCAAGGTCTTATGGGAGGTCGATATTTAGAGCTTTTAGGAATCGCCACACTGTTTTCCACAGCAGTTGCACTAGTTTACACTCCCACCAACAGTGTATAAGTGTACCCTTTTCACCACATCATCTCCAGCATCTATTATTTATTGAGTTATTGATAATGGCCATTTTGACTGGAGTTAGATGGTATCTCAGTGTAGTTTTAATTTGTATCTCCTTGATGATTAGTGAGGTTGAACATTTCTTCATGTGTCTGTTGGCTGCAGGTATGTCTGCTTTTGAAGTGTCTGTTCATATCTTTTGCCCACTTTGTAATGGGGTTGTTTGTTTTTTTTTCTTTTCAGCATGTTTGAGTTCCTTGTAGATCGAAGATGTTAAGGCTTTGTCAGACCTGGAGTTGGCAAACACTTTTTCCCAGTGTGTAGGCTATCTCCCTGCTCTCTTGATGGTTTCTTTTGCTTTGCAGAAGCTTGTCAGTTTAGTGAGGTCCCACTTGTCTATCTTATCTCTTATGGCCTGTGGGTTTCTGGTTTTGTTCAGAAATTGAATGCCAGTTCCAATTTCCATGAGGATATGTCCTTCATTTTCTAAGGTTCTTATAGTTTGAGGTTTTACTTTTAGGTCTCTGATCCATTTAGAGTTAATTTTTGTGTATGGGGATAGATAGGGGTCCTGTTTCATCTTCTGCATGTGGTCAGTGAGTTTTCCCAGCACCATTTACTGAATAGATTCTCCTCTCCCCAGTGGTTGAGAAATTGAGGTTTTGCTTCTGGAATCTCAAATGTATTCCATTGGTCTATATGCCTGTTCCTGTACCAATACCAAGCTGTTTTGATAATTGTAGCTTTATAGTAAAGTTTGAAGTCTGGTAATGTGATACCACCTGCTTTTTTTTTTCTGAGGATTGTTCTGGCTATTCTTGGTCATTTGTGTTTTCATATAAATTCCTATATTGTTTTTTCTAGCTCTGAGAAGAATTTTGCTGGTAATTCGATGGGTACTGAATTAAATATGTAGATTGCTTTAGGTAAGATGGTCACCTTCACAATGTTGATTCTTCCAATCCATGATCAGGGGACATTTATCCACTTGTTTGGGTCGTCTTTGATTTCTTTGAGCACTATTTTGTAGTTTTCATTGTAAAGGTCTTTCACATCCCTGGTTAGAAAGATGCCAAGGTATTGCATTTTTTTTTGTGGATATTTTTAATGGGATTGTGCTTTTTATTTGGGTTTCTGTTTATTATTGGTGAAAAGAAATGCGATTGTCTTTTGCACATTTATTTTATACCCTGCGACATTGCCAAAGTCCTTATCAGTGCAAGGAGGCTTTTGACAGATTATCTTGGGTTTTCAAGGTACATGATCATGTCATCTGCAAAGAGAAATAACTTGACTTCCTCTTTTCTATTTGGAGACCCCTGATTGCCTTCTCTTTTCTGATTGCTCTAGCCAGGACTTCCAATACTATGTTGAGCAGGAGGGGAGAGAGTGGGCATCCTTGTCTTGTTCCAGTTTTCAGGGGAAATGGTTCCAATTTTTGTCTGTTTAAGAGTATGCTAGCTGTAAGTTTCCCATAGATGGCTTTTACTATTTTGAGATATGTTCCATGTATGCCTAGATGTTTGAGGGTTTTTATCAAGCAAGGGTGCTGGATTTTATCAAAAGCTTTTTCTGCATCTAATGATATAATGATATGGGGTACAATTCAAGGTTAGGTATATGAACATTGGTGATGCAGGTACCCTTGATGATGAGATGTACCCTTCCTCCCCTAGAAGTTTCCCTCAACTTCCAAACCCACCCCCTTCCCCTGGCAGTTTCCCAATACTGCCAATCCCTTTCTTAAAGTATTATGATAATTGTTAAGGGTCCACTTATGAGTGAGAACATATGGTACTCTGTTCTTCGTTTCTGTGATAGATCACTGAGTATGATGGACTCTAAATCCATACAGGTTGCTGCAACGTCTATATGTTTTTCTTTATGGCTACATAATATTCCATTGTGTATATGTACCATATTTTTTTATCCAGTCCAGCTTCAATGGGCAGCATTGTTTGTTCCATGTTTCTTCCTATTGTGAATAGAGCTGCAACAAACATTCGTGTGCAGGTATCTTTTTTGTAGAATGATTTGAGTTCCTCCAGGTATATTCCCAAGGGGAATTGCTGGACCATATGGAGGTCAGTTTCTAGTTCTTTCAGAAATCGTCACACTGTCTTCCAAAGTGGTTGCACTAGTTTGCATTCTCACCAGTAGTGTAGAAGCATTTCTTTTTCTCCACATCCTTGCAAGCATCTTTTGTTGTTTTATTGATCATTGTCATTTTTGCTGGGGTTAGGTGGTATCTCGATGTGGTTTTGATTTGCATTTCTCTGATGATGAATGAGGCTGAGTACTTTTTCATGTGTTGGTTGGCTGCTTGTATATCTTCTTTTGAGAAGTTTCTATTCATGTCTTTTGCCCATTTTTAATGGAGCTGTTTGTCTTTTGCTTTCAGCACGTTTGAGTTCCTTATGGAACCTGAATGTTAGACTTTTGTCAGATATATAGTTGAAAAAAATTTTTTTCCCATTCTGTGGGCTGTCTCCCTGCTCTCTTGATGGTTTGTTTTGTTTTGCAGAAGCTTTTCAGTTTGAGGAGGTCCTACTACTCCATCTTACTCTTACAGCATGGGCACTTGGTGTTTGATCAGGAATTGGTAGCCAGTTCCAATTTCCATAAGGGTGTCTCCTGCATTTTCTAAAATTCTTATAGTTTGAGGTTTTACATTTAGGTCTTTGATCCATTTAGATTTAATTTTTGTGTATGGGGGTAGGTAGGAGTCCTGTTTCAATCTTCTGCATGTGATCAGCCAGTTTTCCCAGTACCATTTACTGAATAGATTCTCCTCTCCTCGGTGGTTGTTGTTGGAGGCTTTGTCAAGGATGAATTGGTTGAGAAATTGAGGCTTTGCTTCCGAAATCTCTATCCTGTTCCATTGGTCTATATGCCTGCTCTTGTCCCAATATCAGGCTGTTTTGATTACTGTAGCCTTATAGTAAAGTTTGAAGTCTGGAAGTGTGATACCTCCTGCTGTGTTTCTTTAGATACCTCCTGCTGTGCTTTGGCTATTCATGGTCATTTATGTTTCCATATAAATTTCTGTATTGTCATTTCCAGGTCTGAGAAGAAGTATGTTGGTAGCTTAATGAGTATTGCGTTGAATCTGTAGATTGCCTTTGGTAGAATGGACATTTTAACAAAGTTGATTCTTCCTATCCCTGAGCATGGAATATTTTTCCATTTGTTTGTGTCTTGGATTTCTTTGAGCAGTGTTTTGTAGTTCTCATTGTAAAGCTCTTTCACTTCTCTGATTGGGAAGATACCTAATCATTTTTTGTATGTGTGTGGCTATTGTGAATGGGATTTTGCTTTTTATTTGTGTGTCTGCCTGCTTGTTGTTTGTATAGGAATGCAACTTGTCTTTTGTTGTATATTTTGTACCCTGAGACTTTGCCAAAGTGCTTTATCTGTGCAAACAGGTTTTTGACAGATTCCCTTGGGTTCTCAAGGTATAGGATCCTATCATCAGCAAAGAGAGTTAACTTGACTTCCTCTTTTCCTACTTGGATACTTCTGAGATCCTTCTCTTGTCTAATTTCCATAGCTAGGACTTCCAACACAATGTTGAACAAGAGGAGTGAGAGTGGGCAGCATTGTCTTATTGAAGTTTTCAGTGGAAATGCTCCAGTTTCTGTCCATTTAGCAATAGGTTAGCTGTGAGTTTATCATAGATGGCACTACTATTTTGAGTAATGTTCCTTCTATACATAGGTATTTCAAGGTTTTTACCAACAAGGGATGCTGGATTTTATCAAAAGCTTTTTCTGCATCTAATAATATAATCATGTGGTACTTGTTTTTACATCTGTTGATGCATTTAATTATATTTATGGTCTTAGGAATGTTGAACCAGCCCTGTCCTGCATCCTGGAGTGAAGCCTCTTTGGTCATGGTGGATGATTTTTGAGATTCATTTTTTAATCCAATTTGCTAGAATTTTGTTGAGGATTTTTGCATCTATGTTCCTAAGAGATATTGGCCTGTAGTTCTCTTTTTTTGTTGGATCTTTAGGTTTGGGTATCAGTGTGATGTTACTTCTTAAAATGATTTGGGGAGAATTCCATCTTTTTCAATTGCCTGGAATACTTTCAAAAGGATTGGCATCATCTCCTCCTTGTATGTTCTATAGAATTCTGCTGGAAAGCCATCCAGTCCAGGGCTTTTTTTTTTTTTGTAGGTAGTTTTTATATGACAGAGTCAATTTCCTGGGTTGTTATTGGTCTTTTTAGTGTCTCAGTATCTTCTTGTTTCAACATGGGATGGTTGTGTGGTTTCTGAAAGTCCTCTTTTATTTAGGCTATGGAGTTTGTTTCCATATAGGTGTACATAGTAATCTGTGATAATCTTTTGTATTTCTTCAGGGTCAGTTGTGATCTGAACTTTTGTATTTCTGATTGTGTTGGGCTTTTTCTCTCATTTTCTTGGTCACTCTGGTTAAAGAATCCATCAATCTTCTTAATTCTTTCAATGAACCTTTTTTATGTATTTTATTATATTTTTGTCTTCTATGTTCCATATTTGGGCTCTGATTTGCTTTCTTTTGCTAAAGTGAGGTTTTACTCGTCTTCTCTTTCCAGCTCACTTTGGTGATTTGTTAGGCTCTCAACTTCTCTTCTTTCCATTTTCTTGATGTGTGCTCATAAAGATATAATTTCCCCTTCTATTACTGCTTTCATGGCATCCTAGAGGTTTTGGTAAGATGTTTCTTTCATTTGTTTCTAGGAATCTTTTAGTTTTTGCTTTGATTTCCATTCTGACCCATGTTGTTTAGTGCCATGTCTTTGTGGGTTTTAAGGCTCCACTGTTTTGTGAGCAAAGTGTAAAAAGGTTCCAAGGGACAGGATCCAGAATGAGGGACTCAGACATTTACAACAACAGGCATTTTCTCTTCCTCTTTTTCATCAGAGGTGGGCAGAGAACTGCTCTGATAGCTTCATCAAACACTTTCTTGAGACCTCTATGTGTGAGAACGGAGCACTCCAGGTATTTTGCAGCACTTAGCCCTGGCTAAACCCTGTGAATAGGTGATGTGGGTCAGCTTCTTCCCCTTCAGTTTCTGTTGTTTATCATGCCTAAGATCAAGTTTAGTTTCCGCAAGGATGATGGGAGTGTTGGGACAATTGTGCTGCACTTCAGGATACCACTTTGCATGGACATTTTCAAATGACTCAGGATTCACAAGGGAAAAAAATTAAGAATACATCTGTTTGTGGTTAAGATAGCAGGCATAATCTGTCATAATCTTCTTGTCCAGTTGTATTCCATAAGCCCAGATGCACCAATTTTCATCTACCATGGCGTTGGCAGAATAATTGTCCAAGCCAATAGTGATATATTCTCCAGGAAATGCATTGGTTGTGTAACTGATCAGTAGACAAGTTTTACCTACAGTTCCATCTCCAACAACCACACACTTGGTGGCCTGCATCTGCTCTGCTCACTGGGCTGTGGTGGTGGCTGTGTGCTGGGACAGGAAGTG
This sequence comes from Carlito syrichta, assembly GCF_000164805.1. Classification (NCBI taxonomy): domain Eukaryota; kingdom Metazoa; phylum Chordata; class Mammalia; order Primates; family Tarsiidae; genus Carlito; species Carlito syrichta. Next base: position 16,807 of record NW_007251403.1, on the reverse strand, counting down.
ATGGGCTTGGGGTGTGGTGAGTGGGTGTGCAGCTGCAGGTGGCTGGACACAGGGTGCCAAGGCCACTGTCCATGCCACCTCACCCTTCAGACTGGAAGCCAAAGCCCAACAGTGACCACCACCCAAAGCTGAAGAAAACTCAAAATTGTTTTTCAAAGCCGGGATCTTAAAAATCATTTTCCCCAAATACTTTTATTCTGATGGAGGGCTCTTCAATTTACACTGGGCCATGCTTTAAACTAATGGGAAGAGTATACTTTCTCTTAGTCAAGGAGTTAAACATTATTGGTATTATTATTTAGGCCAATGTTTTCACTTTTTATGCAAATCTGGTTATTCAGATGCCCTGCAATCACCCTAACTCATTTAGTCAACTTAATATTTATATAATTACATGTACTGTGTATCTATGTCCATCAATAGAAGAAATCAGAAAAAAGTTCAGAGTACATTTTTTTCCATTTCAGGAATTTTTTTTCTTTCTTTAAAAAAAATTTTATTATGGAAAATTTCAAATATACATGAAGTTGAGCAAATACTGTGATTAGCCTCCAAGTACCAATCATCTATCTTCAACAATGATCAACTCATGGCTACTCTTTTCCTATATGCTTCATCCCATCTCCCCATGCCATGCCAATGAATTACTCTGTAGCAAATCTGTGATATTACATTATTTTATCTATAAATATTTCAGCAAAGATCTGCAAAAAGAGGAGGACTCCTCAAAAAACATAGCCACAATATTATTATCACACCTAAAAAAACAAATAACCATGCCTTAATATCATCAAATATCTGGTGAGTTTTCAAGTTTTCCCTGATTATCTTCTAATGTTGATTTCTCCAACATATGTGCTTGAATCTAGTCCCAGATGAATTATATGTGTTAAGCAAACACTTAGAAAGCATCATAAATCTCTGGACTAAAACTTACTTCTTAGTAGTAGTACTAATTTAGGAAAAAAATCTGAGATCAGTTTACCATCGGTAAGTTGATATGTCCATTCTGAGGTTTGTGATTTAATGAGTAGTAGCATGTGGTCTATGACACAGCACTGACAGCCTATTGTGGACACCAAAAACACTGCTGGGAAACTTAACATTTGTGACCCAATCACACATGACATGGAGCCCAACTCTTTAGCAATGTATTTTTTTCACCCTTGTTTGTTCTTAACAGGATTTAAGGTGACTAACTTTAAGCATTAGCATTTTGCCACTCATTTTATGAAAAGTGCTGATTACTTTCTTGCTTATTTTGTATTCTACTGATAATGGGATAGCTTGTTATAGCATACCATGTATACATAGACAATGTCTACGTATACCATGACATGATGACAGTCTTTCATACATTAAATTCCCAAGCCAAAATGCAGACAGACAATAAAAGCACTGGGCTCGGTGGCTCAGCCTGTAATCCCAGCACTTTGGGAGGCTGAGGTGAGTGGATTGCCTGAGCCCGTGGGTTCGAGACCCTCCTGGGCAACTTGGTGAGACCTCATCCCTACAACAAATCAAAAAAATTAGGCAGGTATGGTAGTGTGCACCTGTACTTCCAGATACTTGGAAGACTGAGGTGGAAGGGTCACTGGAACCCAGCAGGTTGAGGCTGCTGTGGCCAGGAGTGGCCATTGCACTCCAGTCTGGGTGACAGAGTGTGGCTCCAACTGAAAAAAAAGAAAAACACTGGGAATTTGAATTCATACCACTTAAAAACCAATATTGTAAATGTTTTACATTTCTATGTTTATGTGACCCAGATACTGTGCATTTTCAATTCATGCCTGAGTAACACTGAGAATTTTAAGAAAATTTCTTGTGCTTCCTTTCTCTCCTAATTCTTTTCTATGACTATTGCAAAAGTAAAATAAGTTGCATTTGAGGGGAAGGCCATGCCCTCTTCACTCACAAACAAGAAGAAGAAATGTCATTTGCCATTTATTTTCAGAAAATATTTTTGCATTCAGTAGCATTCGGCCTTGAGGTTTCAGCTCTAACTGGTTGGGAGAAGGAAAGAAACACCAGTCCGAATGTGAAACAAGCCCTGAGTCTGATGACTTAACTGGAGATGGCAGATTTCCAATACAGAATACAATCATTGCTCTTTTCCACTGTACTCTTTCTCATTATCAGAATAGAGCAGCCTCCACGATGATAGCTTTCCTTTTATTAAAACAGCCCAGTAATTCATTAATTTTATGTGGAAATTGAATCTTACATAAGGAAGAAACAAAATTCAAAAACAGACTCCATTGGGTTTTCTTGTCCCATGATGTTGCTATCTGAAGACCCATCATAGGGCAGACCCAGATCTGAATTATAACAAAGTGTCACTGAGTCTGACTTCCTTGGGGGAAAAGTAGGTCTTTTGGAGAGAAAGACCCCCTCTTGCTTTGAGGGTACCTTGGGACCACTTTCTTCCCTTCCATGTGGGATGCATGTCTAGGTTAATCAGGCATTCTATGGGGGTGACTGTTTTCTTTTACAAGGAGAGATTACTTTTAGGGAAAATGCTGGGTGGCTCACGAAATAACATTTGAATAAGATTGATCTGGGGAGGGATTAAAAAGTACAAAAATAAATATATATTTCAGAACTGTTCATTGTATAGAAGGGACCAGAACAGAGTAAGACTTTAAGGAATGATGCATGTTCTCCTATGAATTGACACAAGGAAAAAAAGGACAGACTCAAGTCAAAGACATCCTGAGCACTGTCACTAATGCATTAAAGCACTCCACTGTCCCACTGATAGACTAAGAATAATAAGAAAGAGGATGAATCACAGTTCATTATTAGTCATCACATCCATGGGACAGCTAGAATAACTGAGAAATAGGAAACAATGTCCTGTGGAGCCCAGGATTGTAAGTCTTGGCTTAATAACTTTCTGGCTATGTGACCTTGCATAAGTCACTAAGCCTTGGGAAATCTCTGAAAAACTTGCAGAATAGCACCACGTATGTCATGGAATCATTCATGAGAATCTTGTGATAAAATATGCTTGTCCTGCTGGGCCAACTATACATTCTTATACAAGCATCAACAGATTGGTGAAAAGAGAATTGCTTTGACACTGGGTGCATACACCATTGTTCATGGAGTAAGCAGTAAATATGGAGGTAAAGGTGGAAATGGAAGAGCAAGTGATAAGGGCCCATTTCCAAATGAAGTGCTGAAAATGGGCAGCCAGTGTCCACAGAGTTGTCAACATTCAGAAATGAGTTATCATGGAGGAAATTAAACCAGTTAGCTGCTGGAAAGCCAATACCCACAGAAAGTAATATTCTAGCATGCTTTGGAGACTGACAGGAGACAGTTCTGCTGATAGTCCCAACCCTGGGAAGACAGAAGGCAAGTCTCAATATAGCATTTAGAAACAGGACAGTGTCTATAGGGTGACAGGCAAATTGGAGAAAATCATCTCTTTAAAATAGAGAAAATTAATATTTAGAAAGCAGATTTTAAGGAAAAACAGGGGGAAATGTAAGTTCAAGACAACCTGTTGGTCCTTACAATAAAATAAAAGTAAATCAAGAAGTGCCCTTTGTTAAAAAAGCTTAAAATGTAACATATTTTTAAAATGTACAGTTTGTTAGTTGGTTAAAAGAGAATCTGAATGCCACCTATGCTTATGTTTAAATAATTCTAGAATGCAAAGAAAATGAAAGTATGGTAAGAATAACATCAGCAAAACCTAGGCAAGAAATCAAATGCAACTTGAGATGTATATAGAAAAGCAACCTGTATATCAGGGAAGCCTAATTAAAGAAAGGCTTTAAAAAAAAAAAAACTAGTCAAACTTTCATTACTTGAGAGGAAAACAGAAATGGAACGGTATTTTAAAAACTAGGGAGATGATGGCTCTTTTTAAAAAACTAGGCAGAAACAGAAAATAAACAGGAATGGGGAAAACTGGAGAGACTCTGTGGTGTGTCTCTTCTTTCTCCTCCCCTCTCACACTTCAGGCCCCACCAGAGCCTTGCCTTCTCACCTGGCTTGTGTAAACTCTTCAACCCTAAATTCAACATCAGTGAGATTCTCCAGTTATTCAACTTTTTCCTGTTTGCCTAAGAAGCTACCCCAGAGGAGGGCTGTTGTCAGGATCACTTTCTCCAAGCTGAATGCACAAGTGCTCAATAGATAACAGCTGGTAAATTACCTATACATAGCTAAATCTGGAGGCCTTAAAAATCTTGGTCTATATTTTCCTTTAAAGATTACTTTAGTGACATGAGCAAAGAGTTATATATTTTCTTTAAAAGTACTGATTTTTTTTTAAGTCAAAAATACAAAACTGACATGAAATGCTTAGTCTTTAGGATTACATCATTACCATTGGTGAGTTGAAAATTTGGGGGATGGATTTCTTAAAGTCTGAGTTATCAAAAGTAAAAAGTGGAGAGGTGGCATTCTCTCCTTTGACATAAATGATATAAATATTTGAAAATATTTTCTGGGTTTCAGATAATATAAAAGCAGTTTCCACTGATATATTTTATATTCATTAGAATTTTCTATGATTTCATATTTTGCTTTGCTCTTTCACATTTCTAAACATTTGCCACTCAAGATATAACCTAGGGCTTCAGAAACATAGAGTGCTGACATGAGTTGTGTATGATGTACTTCTTAGTACAAAGTAAGCTCAATGAATTCATTATGACTAAAAAACAAAACAAAACAAATTACAGAAATTGGCAAAGTATGGAGAGAGAAGCTCAAACATTAAATGGGTCTTTGTTCTACTCTCATATTTTAAATATATATTGATAAAGCTTAATAAAATTAATATGATTCAGATATCTCAATATATTCTGAGTCTATTGGGCTAAAAAGTGGTCTATAAGTTAACAAGTATCAGAGTTGTCATTTGATACATACTGATTAAGTTTTATATACAAATATTCTTTCCCAAACTTGAGAAAGTCAATGAAATTAACAACTGGGTAGATGAATAAATAGTTTCTCCCAAATAAAGAGTAATTTGTGATTTTTCTGAGCTTACTTTACAATTAGGAATCAATAACAGTTTTCCATAGTCTAAGATCTTTTCCACCTTCTGTGGGAAGTAAAAGATTTGAATATGTCAATATGTTCTATAGTCCATAACTTATAACCATTGCCATCATCAACCACCAGCAAGGAGGTGGTGGGGAGTCTGTAGACCCAAGGCCATTGTGATTGCATCTTCAGGGTGACATTGAGATGCTGAGCTCATCATCTGCTTAAGTCTTGCTTATGACTGCATGGAGCTTGCACTTTGCCCAAAGCTCACCCCTCTTACACTTACCCATATTTCTTCCCGAAAGATGTTCTTCCTGCATCTCTCAGCCAGTGAGTAGAGCTCCACAGTAGTTTCCAATATTAGGTCCACATTTTGCTCTTCACAATGATCTGCATCACTCTTCCCTTGTTGATGTGGGCATCAAAAGCTCTGTCCCAGGGTGGGTACGTAGTGAGCTCTTCCTGGACATACATCTGCCCATTCTCTAGGAACATAAAGAGAAGTTCTCGTTACTCCCTGTGCCAGCTCTGGAAAATAATTCAAATCAATGGCAACACCTGCTCCCTCTGCTCTCTGGGATATAGGATTCTGCTGAAAAGACAAGTTACACATAAACAATCAGAGACAATTTAGGACAGAATGAGACAGCGCCAAGGCCTAGAGCAAGTCCAATGTAGACACTTTGGACAACAACAATCTCATAACACCTTGGACTAGAAATGTTCTCTTCCTATCCAGCAGTTAGTTGCTTTACTTTGGGTGTGAACACCTGAGCAAATAAGTTCTTTTTTGAGTCAGAGTCTCACTCTGTCACCCATCATGCCTGGCTAATTTTTTGATTTTTTTTGTAGAGATGAAATCTCACTATATTGCCAGGCTGAAGATTTTTTTTAAAATTTTTTATGCTTTTTGAGATTTTTCTTTGTTAATCTACAAAGGATTGATAATATGACTGATTAATTTCACCAGCATCAGGTGAAAAATAGTCAATAAAAAACTACTGTGCATTCAGCTGAAAGACACAGTGGCATAATTTAAGTTTATAATAAGTGCCCCTTTAAAAAATATTTTAAAACTTCCATTTGACATAAATGCACTAAGAAGAAATAACCTTTAAGACAAGAGTGCTTTCATCCTTCTCTAATTCTTGAATTAAAAAGACACATTTTATGTACACCATATATCCTAAGCAAAAGCTGATAAGTAACTCAGAGAGATGGTGGTCATATCCACAGAACCACAAAGGAGACCACAACTCTGCAAGTGAGAAAAACTGAGCAGGTATGAATCCTGGAAGTGGTTAGTAATAGGAACCATTCACAAGATGGTCAGCTTAAGGAAAACCACCCCAGAAGCCACCAGATAATTGGGAAAGTGTTTACTAATGGGATTCTTTAAGTAGTTTTGTCCTTTCATCCACATTGGATTTTCTCTGGTATTTAATCCTTAATCATTTCAGAAGCAGAAAGCTGCAGCTGTATTTGAGCATTTGTTCCTTTGTGATATACTCACATTAAAGTGGCAGATTTAGCAACTCAGAGACATTGATTAAGCAAAAGAAAAAAACCCACTTAAAGCTGAGTAATAAAACCTTTCTGACTTCTGAGGACCCTTCTCTCCAGCACACAAGGCCAAACAGAACAGCCATTTGGCATTTGTTAAATTAGTATTTATTTAGGGGGCATGCAAAAGAGTTGAATAAGCTTGAAACTTCAAATGTTAAGTAAACTTAGCTAGTAAAGGTGTAAACCATGACACCCTTAAGGGTGGAACAGGAAGGGAAGATATTTATGGCTTGGTTGCAAAAATATTTTGACTGGAGATTGGACTTTTAAAAACCAGGGGTGCTGTTAATGATCACAACAATATTTTACTTCCACAGACTTGAAGCTTCCTCTCTGAATAATTCCTTGCACCTGTAACCATCCTCCACACTGGGAGAAAAAGGCCCAACATTCTCAAAGAACGGACAAAAATCCCTGCAGCAAGGCACTTTTGACATTTCATTCACTGGGTTTGTAATCACCTAAAAAGGACAACCAGAACTCAGGACTTTTTGTTTCTACTTTGAGTGTCACCATGATCACAGGTTCACAGACCCACACACTGGGGCCTTCTTGTCCCTGTTCTGTTGAGTCATGGAAAACACAGCCTCACATCCCAAAGATTGAAATGTGTTTAAATTCTATAGAAGTAATATTTGAATGATAATATTAAGAGAGATTTATCCTCAGGACAAAGCCAAAACAAAATCCAAAACAAAAATCTCCAAACTACTGCCAGCTCCACAGGCTAATCTTTTGGAAAAAACAGTTTTCTTCTTTTCTGACAAGGTCTCTGGATCCACACAGCTGATTTGACCAAGTTAAAAGGCAAGGCCAAAAAGAAAAAGAAGGGGGTGGGGGATGTTCTCAGGAGGCAAATATCAGAGAGACCTGAGATTGTAAGGAGAACTGGACCCAGGAGACCTGTTTAGTCAAAAGTGGCTTTGAAAAACTCAGACATTTTACACTTCAAAGAGGGCTGTGACATTTGAAAGGTTTTAGATGGGGAGCAAGTGGGGCATTCTCACTTTTAGCTAAATGGGAGAGAACTTCTAGTAGAAGGGAAACCAGGATGATGCAGACAGTTTCTGGCTTTGATGTGTTCAGAGGAGGAGGATGTCAGCCAAGAAGCAAAAAGTCTTCTGTGGGGGTATCGGGAGAAGCCCAAATAGGAGGGTTTGGAACCCTGGAATCAGAGCTGTCAGCAACTAGCTGGCGGTTCTCAGTGTCTGAGTCCCTTTCTGCTTGCATATGCAAATATCCCCCCTACCCCAATACTACAAGCCCTTTTAGGACCACCCTGTATAAAATAACACACATCTCCATCCCCTAATACTTCTCTCTCCCCTTTGCTTTGTGTTTCTTCACAGCATGGATCATTAACTACTACCTTCTATTTTTTGTTTTTTTGAGTTGGGTTCTCACTCTGTTTCCCAGGCTGGAGTGTACTGGCAAAATGGAAGCTCACTGCAGCCTTGACCTCCTGGATTCAGATGATCCTCCAGCTAATTTTTTTAATCTTTTATAGAGATGCGGTCTTGCTATGTTGCCCAGGTTGCTCTGAAATTCCTGGACTCAAGAAATCCTCCTGCCTCAGCCTCCCTAAGTGCTGGAATTACAGGCATGAGCTGCCATGACTGGCCTCTATTTTTGTTTATTACCTGTCTTCCTTTGTGAGAAAAGATGTGTTAATGGAAAAGTTCTCTTTCTGGGTTCTTTTGGCTTATCTGGTTTCTTTCCCTCTCTGCTCATACGCCCCATCCTTACCTTAGGCTCTCCATAAATACTTTTGAGGAAGTTAATTGTGGGGGCTTCCATAGTCACTGCAGACCTGTACCTGTGGTCATCATGCTTCTCTATAACATGTCTGCTAAGATAAGAGATGCATGTAGGGACACAGAAAAGGCAATGAGACAGGGAAGTACTGGGACATCAACTTCCTCCTATTTTTCCTTTGGAAAGTCTACTCAAAACTTCAAGTGCCAAGGTTAGGGATCTGGGAGAGTGGAATTGATGTGACCACAGTTGATGTGACCACATCAGTTGATGTGACCACAAAGGGATGTCAAAAGCAGAGCACTGTTTTGTTTTGTGTTGTTTTTCCTAAAAGAATTAGAAAGTGACATCCCATATGACCTAGGAATCCCCCTACTGGGAGTATGCCCAGAGGAACTCAAATCATTCTATGAAAAAGATACCTACACACACATGCTTATTCTAGCACTAATCATAATACCAAAAATGGAACCAACTGTGCCACCCATCGAAAATGGACTAGATTTTAAAAAGTGGTACATATATACAATATTACACAGTCATAAAGAAGGACAAAATCTTGGACTTCACAGCACCTTGGACAGATTTAGAGTCTATAATACTCAGTGATCCATCACAGAAACAAAGAACTGAATACCACATGCTTGCTGGAGTCCAGCTCCAGCAGAGTTCAGAGATTCCCAAAGGTGGAGATGGTGTCCGTGTTTGAGGGGAAAAAGGGGCTTTGGACACTGTTCTGAGAGAGCAGATGCCACTTATTGTGAGTTAGCAGTGAGCTTATATTCCTCTTTGCAAGGAAATGATTTCTGTAAGTTATCACTACAAAGCAAGTTAAAATCATCATTACAAAACAAATCACTTACAACAAATTACATGGATTTTTTGTGATGTTAAAATGATGCTTAAGTTTAAGTATTCTTTTCCTTGCTTGGCTAATGTTCCCTCTAAGGGCAGAGACTATCTCCACCCCAACACAATGCCATTCCAAACAATGATGTTATCTTGAAGTAAAAACAGTCCCCGCAATCCATTAATATAAGACCTTAAAATTATCAACTTAAAAACTCTTATATAAAATCATAAAACTTCTCATTAAACAACTTTAAAACAAAACATATCCCAAATTAACTAATACATATTATGATCTTTCTAACAATTCTAATCCATTACAAACTTAACTTCCTTATTCAAATTATCCAAGGAAACAGGTTTTTCCATAATAAAGTCTCTGGGGGCCAAAACAACATTTTCCGGCCCAAGGCTTTGGAGCAGTCTTTGTGTGTAGTACTTCCATCTGCGTGGAAGAATGTGCACCTGGAGACCCTTCCAAGCATCTCGCTCAGATGTTCCTTTTTTCATGAACGAGAAGTTTGTTTTTCAAGACCTTCTGGTAGTTTCCACTTATTCGAATTCCTTCATTGTCTTCCTTTTTGGAACATCTTATTCCTAAGGAGAACTGCTTAGAAGAAACTTTTAGTGATGTTATTCAGGCCTCAAGGTAGTTTCAGTTTCTAGGTAAAATCTGTTTCACTTACTTAAATTCCACATCTAAACCCTTCAACTTCTTATATACTAAGACTGTAATATGTATCCCAAACCCTAAGAAATAAACTTATAAATCACCTACATATACCTTAATATAAACTTTCACTTACACTTAAATCTTATGCCTAAGATTATAAACTTATACTTACAGAACCTTATGTCTAAGCACCATAGCTCAACTACAAATAATAAGTAAAAATATTCAAAACAATTTTTGCTTAAACAAAATCAGAAACCTCTTTCTACCTGATATGAGTCACAAATTCTAACCCTAAAAACAAGACCTGTGACCCACAACCAAGAGAAAGAAAACCCCTTTTTAAGTGCCTCAGAGTTTAACTATCACATGGGCAAAAGGGAAAGGTCAAACAATGCAGTGGGAAGTGGAAAAAGTTAACAGTGGTGTTCTAAAGTTAGTTGTGTGAGCTTTTCTTTAGCTGGTATTCTTCATACTTAGCTAATCACATGTCTTCTTGGGGTGAGGGTGGAGGAAATGGTTCACAGCCCCCAGACTCACAGCACAAGCCCAGGGTCCTCAGTCTGCCGGGACTGTGTCACTCAGGCTGACCTCCAAGACTGACTCCCAACACATGCTCTCACTCATAAATGGACCCTGAATATTTAGTGTAGCACTGTCTTAATGTAACATTCTAAAGCCACACAAGGACCCTGGGTAACTGTCCCACTTTTCCTTCTCCCCATGAAATTTTCCATAAATATTAAAATGTGTCTCAGCCCTTGCAGCTATCTTGAGAGTCGAGAGAGAGAGAGAGAGAGAGAGAGAGAGAGGTGAGAGATTAAGAAAGACATGGATATAAAGACATAAAGAAAACCTGGGGCCAGAAGGACCACTTTCCTCTGATGGAGAAGAAGTGATCCCGAACTAGCTCAGCATGTTTATTTTATAATCAAGCACAAAGGAAGTAAGAAGATATTCAAGGTCTGTGAGGGAGCCATAATGGAATCATATTGCCACCTAAAAGGCGAGCTGTACCACAGTTATCTTGTTGTATCTAAGGCTTTAAGTATACTATGTGTACCCATATGTGTGGGCATCTGAGACACCATTTCTTGTAGCAGGTTGCATCCCTTGCCTTTGGCTAGGATGCAGAGCTATCAAATGAGACCTTGCCTTTGCTTGGGGTCATTAAGTGAAACTTTGCCTTTGCTTGGGGCCTTTACTCAAGGTTTGCTACAGTGACAGTGCTTGTCCACTCCCCACATCACATCCACTCCCGACATCTCCCCATTTTTTTATTTTCTAAATGCGGGTGGTAGACGACTACTGCAGTGGCTCTGAATTGGCATTGGAGGACTCCGTATCCTACTGGCAAAAAAAAAAAAAGGAAGATAGAGCAAATATGAAAAAACTCAGAATATACCAGGCACAATGTTTCAATATTTTAAAGGGATTGAATCCCTTGAGATCATTAAGAGGATTTTGTGCTATTTGGGCAGGTTGTATAATAGAATCTTGGCTATTCTGGATGTCTAGAATATTGTGGTGCAGCTTAAGCAGGTCTATGCTGATTTTACTGTGACTCCATATGCCTTGGGGGTGTTTTTTTAACTAAGTTCCAATTCCAAAGGCTGATATTATAAGAGACACAAGTAACACAAACCCAATTGTATGCTGTATGGCATCGTAGTCATTGTTTCAATTTTATGCTGTTTATCTGGTTTCCCAATCCAATGACTACAGCCTCCAAGGCATTTAATTTTGTTTCTAGTTTTAAGTCTATGAGTTTTTGCTGTTGTAGGGTCTTGGAGGTATTTTGAGTCAGAGCACTGATTAACTCAGCATTTTGAATGTATTGAGACAGTGTTGGCAGCAGCAGTCACTGCAGAAGAAATGACTGAAATTAAGGTCACCAATCCAAAAATTATCAATCCAATGGCCTCACAAGGTTGGGAAGCAAGTTGGTGGTGTAATTTGTAATGTACCTGCAGTCCTATGCCATCATACCAAGGGCCTGATATGTTAGTAGGAATCATAATAAAGGGGGGCTGGTGTAAACCAGGAAGTCTTGTCCTGCATTATGGTGGGTGACACAATTTGTAAGATTACAAGAGTTATGTTGTAAAACATAATGATTATTTACTGTGGTGACATTAACAGAGCCTGTTAAAAGGACATAAGGGGGTTGGACACAGGTCCAGAGCCTGTAGCAGGGAGGTTGTACCACAGCTTCCTCCTAATTTGACCAAGGACCCACCAGTAATGTTAACAAAATCAAGGGAGGTGATTTGCCACCACAATTCCTTTTGGATGTCATCTTGTGAAGTAGTAGGGATGCTGCTTAAAAAAACCCCAGGGGAAATGAACTCATGGTTAAGATAGAGGGGTTCAGTCTGTGAGACCAATCATAGATTAAGAGGGGGGTTCCTGTAAGGTTTAGGACCATGGGCACAAGAGTGGCATACTCTATTCAATCGGGGAATTTTTCAAGCTCTATCCCTGTGCAATAAGGGAAGTATGGGATATTGGGGTGAGTCTGTAGAACTAGGGAAGCCCCACTTAGATATGGTTTGTAGATATTTTATGATGTCCCAGGGGCCCAAAATGTTAGCAATTTGTGTAGCCCCATAGGAGGTTTTATTTTGTTGACTCATCTTAAGACAACCCAACTTAGGGGTGTTAGAAAGGCAAATAGGAGGGCTATTACTAGCCCCTGTGGAGTTAAAATTTGTACTATGGAGGGCAGTAATATGTTTATCAGACTGTCCTCCCAACATACGAGTATTGTTGGTAAAGACAGGGACCGACCCACCAGCTCAAGTAGCGGGTTGGAGAATGGGAGGGTCTGGGAAATAAGTCCAATAAGGATTTCCCCTCGTTCCACCAACCTGACAGGCAACAATGACTATCATGGACATGAACAAGGCTTGGGGGGAACTTGGACTCCTGTTTTCCTCAACCATCTGTTAAGCTCTTTGAGTCAGGCATTTTAACTGGCCCCGTGTGTGTGGAGATGTTATTTTGGTGGTGGCCACAGGGCATCAGAGCCTCCGTCTTGTCATTGGGGCACTCTCTGGTTCCTTCTGTCTGGGCAACTGCACCAGGACTGGTAAGGAGATCTTCAGTTTCTTTAATCTGGGTTGCATCTGCAAAACCTATAATAGCCTGTGATAGCTTGCTTGACATAAGTAACTCCAGTTGGTAACAAATCCTCCATCTTAACCCAGAGATGACCCCCCTGTGAAACCTTTCCATAATCACAAGTTGTAACCTTTCTATAATCACAAGCTCACATTCTTGTTCCCCTGGGTGCTTGGAAACTCCCTAATTGAAAATTCCGTATCTCATCTAACTGTCAAATTTTCTGTCAAGAAAATGTCAATCAAACTGTACAGCATATATAATTTCTGCCTTTATATACCCTCTGCTCACTCTATTCATGGTTGGCACTAGCTACTCTGGACCACCAGCTATTAGAGGACTCATAATTTGATCCTTAGCATGTTGGCATCTCCTTTCTTGCAATCTGGCTATAACATTTGGAGACCCCAGCAATATTTTGCCAATCTCAAGAGGGGACCTCACTCTGGCTCTTCCTGGCTTGGTGGAGGAGTTATAGGGGAGGTGCCCCCTGAAGCATTCCAGGGCCCCATAACCTCTCCTCTGGCTCAGAGGGAGTTGGAACGACCTCCAGTTTCCCATTGCCTCAAAATTCCTGAGTCTATCTGTATTCTCCTAGGAGGTAAGAATCTGTTTAATATGTTTATTCTGTATGTGGCTACAATTCTGTTGAGGAGGATGGAGCCTGACAAGGTGACTCCTTAGACTCTGTTTGTTGACCCAAGATGTTGGTAGAACAGTGTCTCACTTTAGTATCTGATTTCTGTCTGGGTACCCCTTTGACTTCTGTGAGCTTATGCAATTTCTAGACCCCTGTCATCCTTGGCCCCTTTCCTTGCTTTGCCTGATTGCTATGCTTTTTGCTACAGGGCTTGCCTCTGCCATGTCTTTGGATTGGTCATCAGTGCCACATTTCTGTTAGCTATTGCATATCTCCTTGTAATAGCAAGTTTGATTCTTTAGGTGTCTCCTGTAAATTACTGGTTTTGACAATATGGGACAGAGGGATTCTAAGTCTTCTAAGTCCTCTAGTCCCCTTGACTACATGATAAGGAAATTCTCTCTCAAGTTTGCAGAGAATTACAGTGTTCATCTCTCAAAAGGCAGACTGTGAATACTCTGGGAAGTGAACTAGCCTGCATTTAATGTTGGATGGTCCTCCACAGTGTCTCTGGATGTTCATGCTACTCAGGCTGTCTGGTTAATTGTTATTGGACACCCAAATACTCGGTCTCCTGGTCATCCTAATCAGTTTCCCTATATTGACTAATGGTTATCTCTGGTCCAAAATTCTCCACCTTGGATCAATAAGGGAACCCCCAGAAATCCAGGGCTCTAAGTCCCTTAATGAACTAGGTCACTGTAATCCTCAGACTTCCTCACCTACCATCACTTCTTCCACCTCCCCTTTGCCTTCTCCACCTCTGGCAACCTGTTTCCAATCTTGGACCAATTCAGCCCCTCTCCTTCCTCTCTGGGAAGTTCCTCCTCCACAGGGGACAGATCAGACCGAGCAACCCTTATTGGTATACACTCCTTTTGCCACATCTGATTTATACAAAACTCCACCATTCTCAGAGAAGCCACAAGTTCTAACTTCTCTAATGAAATCAGTCATGCGCACTCATCACCTGGGATAATTGCCAGCAGTTCCTTTGCCTGGAATGATTGACAGCAGCCCCTTTTAACCCTATCTACCTCTGAGAAGTGAGAACACATTAGAGCTGAGGCTAAAAAGTCCATTCTAGTCTCAACTGCGGGTACACAGAAAGGAAGTCAGGAAATGTTAGATAAGGTATTTCCTTCTTCTCACCCAAATTGGGACTCTAACACTTTGACAGGGTCCAGGGCATTATATACCTATCACTGGACTATATTCGCTGGTTTGAGGAGAGTGGCCCAGAAACCTATCAATCTTTCTAAAACTACCGAGATTCTCCAGGGTCCCAAGGAATCTCTGGGGGCATTTCTTAAATGCCTGTTAGATCTCTCAGCCCCTGAGAATGTTGTGCTATCAACTTGGCATTGGTGGTTCAAGCAACTCTGGACATCTGAAAAAAGTTGTAAAGACTTGAGAGCTTTGCAGAAATAACTATTTCTCAGCTACTCGAAGTAGCCCAAAAGGTTTTTAATAACCATGATGCTGAAAAGCAGAAACAGACAACTCAAGAGACAGATAAAACAGCCAGAAGTAAGGAAAAATATTGGTAACTCCCTCCAAACCTCCTAACCTGACTCAAAACTGCTGCACCAGAGAAAAGGAAAAGTTTAAAAAAAAAAAAAAAAGGAAACCGAGCGCCCCCATTAGCTAAAAATCAATGTACATATTGCAGAGTATTTGGTCACTAAAAAAATTACTCTTCACATTAAAAGACTCTTGACAGCTAAGATTTTAACACCATATAAGTTGGCATAGAACACTCCTTTCCTGTCAGTTCAAAAACCAGAAACTTCTACCTACCGACCAGTTCAAGACTTTAAAAAGTTCAATAAGGGGGTTAAAACAATCCATCCTACTCTTCCCAAACTGTACACATTGCTCAGCCTGCTCCTCCTCAGCATCAGGTGTACACTGTGCTGTATTTAAAGAATGCCTTCTTTTGCATCTTCCTGATGATTAGTGAGGTTGAACATTTCTTCATATGTCTGTTGGCTGCTTGGATGTCTTCCTTTGTGAAGTGTCTGTTCATATCTTTTGCCCATTTTATAATGGGGTTGTTTGTTTTTTTCTTCTCAGCACGTTTGAGTTCCTTGTGGATCAAAGATGTTAAGTCTTTGTCTGACCTGGTGTTGTCAAACAGTCTGTAGGCTGTCTCCCTGCTCTCTTGATAGTTTCTTTGGCTTTGCAGAAGCTTGTCAGTTTAATACGGTCCCACTTGTCTATCCTCTCTCTTATGATCTGTGGGTTTTGGGTTTTGTTCAGGAATTGGAGGCCAGTTCTGATTTCCATGAGGGTATGTCCTTCATTTTCTAAGGTTCTTTCAGTTAGAGGTTTTACATTTAGGTCTCTGATCCATTTGGAGTTAACCTTTGTGCATGGGGATAGATAGGGGTCCTGTTTCAATCTTCTGCATGTGGTCAGCCAGTTTTCCCAGCACCATTTGCTGAATAGGTTCTCCTCTCCCCAGTGGTAGGTGGTGG
>NW_007251403.1:0-594 GCF_000164805.1 Carlito syrichta | reverse complement strand
TCTCAATTCTATTCCATTGATCTATATGCCTGTTCCTATACCAATACCAAGCTGTTTTGATGATTGTAGCTTTATAGTAGAGTTATACCACCTAACTCCAGTCAGAATGGCAATAATCAACAACTCAAAAAATCACTGCTGCTGGAGAGGGTGTGGAGAAAAGGGAACACTTCTACACTGTTGGTGGGAGTGTAAACTAGTGCAACCTCTGTGGAAAGCAGTGTGGTGATTCCTGAAAACTTTAAATATCAACCTCCCATTCGATCCTGCAATCCCCCTACTGGGAATATATCCGGAAGAACTCAAATCACTCTATTAAAAAAATACCTGCACACATATGTTTATCGCAGCATTGTTCACAATAGCAAGAACCTGGAAGCAACCATGCTGCCCATCAAAAGAGGACTGGATTTAAAAAATGTGGTACATATACATGATGGACTACTACACAACCATAAAAAAGAACAAAATCATGAATTTCGCAGCAACCTGGATGGAACTATAGTCTATAATACTGAGTGACCTCTCACAAAAACAAAGATCTGAATATCACATGTTCTCACTCATATAATGGACCTTGAACATCCAACCTAA
>NW_007251402.1:1754-7704 GCF_000164805.1 Carlito syrichta | reverse complement strand
CTGGTGGTGGCCGCGGGGGCGAGTCGGCGCTCACCGTCCAGTCCACACAGGGCCTTGTGTCACAGGTTATGATCCACCCGTGGAAGATTCCGATGCAAAGCAGCGTGTGAAGGATGACAGAGCAGCCCGGCTCCATCTTTTGGCTGCAGCAGCACAAGACGCGTTCGGTGCAACGAGAGAACAGTAGGGGAGGACTGGCGAGGGTTCCCTCTTGGTCCTTTCAGTCACAGACAGAGGCAGTTTTGAAGAAATCTGTGCCTTTCGAAGACATTCTCAGAGTCAAGGCTCCTGATGGGTTTCCAATGATTTTAATGGGTAAGAAAGCAGATCTGGACCATCCCAGACAGGCAACACAGGAAGGACCGCAGTTAGCAAGGCAACTTAAAGGAACATTTGTGGAGGCATCAGCAAAGATGAGCATGGATGTAGATCGAGCTTTCCATGAACTTGTCCGGGTTACAAGGAAATTTCAAGAGCAGGAATGTCCTCTTCACCAGAACCAACATGGAAAGAAAAAGACAAGAAAGGCTGCCATTTTCTAGAGCCCCTTGAGTTTTAGCCACCAACTGCCAAGAAAGCCCTTTATCTGCTCTCTGTTTACGGTTTACATGATGTTGGTGCCTTTCTAGCCTTACATAAATGATCACCATGTTAGCCTTAGACCAGGAAACTGGTCATGAAGCTAATACAATGGTCATTTCCAGACAGATGAAAGTAAACACTAATGCTGCTTCAAAGATCATGTGGTCCCTTTAAAATATGTGTCTATATTCACAGATACATTCTTTTTTTAAGTGCTTACATTTTAATGGAGATGAGTCAGTTTTGGAACTTAAGCCATTTGCCAAACTGAAGCCACAGGCTGTGAAACAGGTTTTAACGTCTGGAATCTTATTGCCTACTGTTACTCTAAATAGAAACATAGGGAGTATTTTTTAATGTGAATTTTTGCCTATCTTTAAAAATTTTAATGTCAGCTTTAGTTAGCTTTAAATACACTGAATTGAATCTACAGAAGTGAGACATGTCAGACCTTTGCTGATACTACAGCTTTTGTTTTCCAGTGACTAAAATATCCAAATACCTATTGTATTCATGGATTTAAAACTACTTATAAAAGCCTTTGTTATTACTCCTACTCTTGAAGATATAATATCCTATCCTGCTAAATATTTGGACTCATGTTGGGAGCCGCAATCACTAGTAAAAGTAAGGTAAAAGGGACCTGAAAACAGGAAAAATGCCAGCTGGGAGCAAGGCCCCAGGAAAATGCGGCCATGACGGAGGCAAAGCCCCGTGGATCCTGTTGACGGACCTTCCCTAACTTTGAAGGATTGCGTGCATAGGCTTGAGAATGTTCCCTCTTTAATTGAGATAATAGATGCGCAAATGGATGATGGCATTTGACAGCAAAAATTATACATAGGCATAATGGAGGTGAGATTGCAGCAAAAAGGGTGCCCCTTAGGGTGTGTAAGGTTGTTTTTCAGTAACAGCAGGAGGCCAAAAAAAAAAACGAGTTGACCACTTCTTCATAAACAACAGACCCCAGCTGAGAGCTGGTGGAAAACAACCGTTTGAGATAAAAAGACAGGTTAAGATATTTTAGGATTAAATAAGTAGTTTAATGAAGATAGAATTTAGAATATTAATAATAAGATAGTAAGATAAGATAAACTAGTAAGATTGATATATAATAGTATAAGCGATAGTTAAGAAAATAGAGGGACATAAGGATAGAAATAAGATTAATAGAAATAAATATATAGTAGTAAGTAAATTAAATAAGACTTAGGGTTAAGGTTTAGCTTTATAGGGTAAGGATATTATAGGCCTATAATAGTAAATAGTTATGAGAAAGTTAGGAAGAAAATCAGGACGTTCATAAATGTTTGACTTAAGAAAAACACCAACTATGGTTGAAATTGTTAAAGGTCAACCTTATTGTGAGTGCAAAAAGGATGTACGTGGATGTTTGGTTAGCAACTTACAATACATTTGTGGGTACAGAGCTGAGTGGAAAATCTATATAAGCTTGTGAAAAATAAATAAAAATTGGCAGAGTCTTGAGCTCTCCCCAGGAAGAGGATTCCTGTCATTTTCATCTTTTCTTTTTTGCCACTTCCCGATTCTCCCATCTCAAGCCCTGATTCTCTCCTGGAGCTGGACTCCAGCAGACTCATTCTGAATTTAGGTATTTTAGTGAATATGATTTTTAATTTAACTCTTTTCATAGCTATGCTGAGGGTAAAATGAATAAATTCTGTCTCCCTTTACAAATATTTTTGGATAAGGGATTCAAAAGAACTAAAACTGTTTTTGTTTGATGTAATATAAAATATGGAATTGATCTTTTCAGGGTCAGAGATGATTAATGTTTGTGCTATATACTTTTATGCATTCTTTTATTTTCTTTCTTTCTTTCTTTTTTTTGAGAAACCAGTATTTATTGGGAGGACAGAAAGTCTCCCACAGCAGGAAGGGACCCAAAGGGGTTACCCCACATTATTTTCTTATCAAAGTAGTTTGCAAGTATTTTTACATGTTTGTAAGCATATATACCTTCACAGCATACCTTGTGTACATGTAATAAGTATTTAATTCTCACTATTCTGGCTACTTGGAAAGCTGAGGTGTGATCACCTGAGCCCAGCAGGTTGAGGCTGCAGTGGTCATCAGTGTGCCACTGCACTCCAGCCTGGGCAACAGAGTGAGACTCCAACTCTAAAATAAAATAAATAAGATAAAATAAAATAGAATAAAATAGTAAATGTTTATAGCAGCTTTAGTCACAAACACCCCAAACTGGAAACAAGCCAACAGTCAATCATCAGTTCAATGATTAACAAATTATGGTATATCAGTACAAAATCATGCTGCTCAACTTTAAAAGAAAATATTTATTATTTATTTATTTGTTTGGAGTTTGGGTCTCGTTCCACCACCAAGGCTGGAGTGCAGTGACATGCTCATGATCACTGCAGCCTCGAACTACTGGGCTCTGGAAATCATTCCACCTCAGCATTCCAACTAGCCAGAACCACAGGCTTGGATTTATTTATTTATTGTAGAGACGAGGTCTCACCATGTTATCCAGGCTGATCTCGAACCCGTGGGCTCAGACAATCCTTGCCTCGGCCTCCCTCCCAAAATGCTGGGATTACAGGCTTGAGCCACTCTGTCCGACCAATAAATTCTTATTAATACATAAAACATGGATTATTCTTTAACATATGCAGATTAAAAGAAATCAGACACAACAGAATGTATGATTCCACTTACATAAAACTTTAGAAAAAAGACAAATGCAACCTATAGGCATACAAAATGGATCAGTGGTCCCAAGGCACTGGTAGCGAGGTGTAGAATGACTGCAAAGGGCCTCAGTGGAACTTTTGGGATGATGGAAATCCTTCATAACCAATTGTGTAAAGTTATATGGTGTCTACACTTGCCAAAATCCATCAAACTATGAACTTAAAATAGGTAATAATGTAAGATATAAGGTTTGATTTTCAAAGAACAGGTAACACACACACACCTGTGACACATTATAAATATCACAATGTATTTGTTTTAGAGTCTTCAAATCAAGGTTAAAATTATTGCTTATACAAAGACCTGTCTTAATTGCTTTTTCTCAATATTCGAGAAATGTTATAGTACATAATGAAATTAATTTAAACATTAGAGACCTTTCTTTTTCTTATTTAGAAAGGAGTAAATTGCTCAATTTTAGAAGTTTATTAGCCCACAGGTCACAAGGGTAGTGTTAAAACATCATCACATATTCCTATACATCTAATGAGAGTTATGTGATTTTAAAGAGGCTAATCTTCACTAAAATAAAGTATTTATTCCTTTGTATTAGGGATTAGTCATACAATACTTCTATGACAAAGCATCCATATGTCTGTTATACACAAATTTGAATATGACTATCCTTCTGTTTGTTGATTGCCTAAGAAAACATTTCTGCTATGATGGACATGCTTTGTATCTATATGTCCTAGGTGATACCCACTAATTAATTGTAAGTGGTTATTAAGCACTTGAAATGAGGCTAAAGAATTAAGCATTTAATTGTATTTACTTTTGATTAATTGAAACTTAAATAGCCACATGTGGCTATTAGTTGCCATAATGGACAGCCAGATCTAATGCTGGGATGAGCTTGGATGTTCTTTGTATATGTTTCAATCTACTGTTTAACATTATGGGGAAGCATTCTTTCTATACCTTCTTACTTCCACTTTTACAGATGAAATACTTACTTGATTTAGTCACATTCTGAGCACTTTTTAGACCAACTTTGTGTTGGCAGGATTATTCTTTATTAAATGATAGCATATTTGAATATAGTGACTTCAATCTCTGCTCACTGACATGGCTTCTTGGGAAGGCTGAGCCCCAAACTATCTCACAGACATAGTTTGAGCCAATTTATTTTCTTGTATTTTTTTCACACAAATTTTTAGGTGCTTGTGAGTTCTTGCTATCTAGTTAGCATTAAGATTTAATTTTGAGAAAGATTCAAAGTTATGGTGTCTAAGCCATTTGTTTCAGTTCACATTACCAAAGAGCTCAACATTGAGAATACTACTGGCACTGGTTTCTTCTTTTCTATTGTCTTTCTAGACAGAGAAGTTTTTCTACTTAATAGTGTTTAGGCTCTGAAAGATTGTTTTAAAGTTTGACATCACTAAAGAAGCATCTGAACATCTTGTCCCAGGCTATTTAAAAATAAGGCACAGTCATATTCTCATATTATCTGTTCTTTGTCTTTCAGAATGGCTTCTACTGTGGAAAGCCTCATTGTGCCATATGCAACATCCATAATGCTCTCACAACACGGTGAATTTGTTGCCTCCTCTTCATTTCTATCATAATCATATCCTCTCTACATTTGCTTGTATTGGAAAAGATAGGGTGAATGGTGTTTATATAGCAATAAAGTCTCAGCACATCCACAGTAACAGGGCAAAGACTAGTTAGATAGATTTGTCTATTCGTGGTCCAATTCAGGTATTCATCTCATGTTGTAAAAAAGATACCACTTAAGGCATAAAACAAACAATCCAAAAACTTTAGAGGCACTAAAGTAGTGCTGTTTTTGAAAAGTGAATGTGTTTAATGATGAGTAATAATCATAGTCCAAATAAAGTTTTTATATTTCATTCTTTGCTACAAAGGTAAAGCAAGACACAATCAAGGTGTCTACTAACAGATAGCTAAAATGAAGTTCATGAAAGATGTCTAGTTGATTTTTGGCGTGTAACTCCAAAGTTCAGAGTTTAGTTGCAAAACTCATTTCATACTTATCTACTTATCTAGGCAAACAAATTTTATCAGATCTCACATCTGAAGGTAAAAATTAGGGGGGAATGACACAGCTGCTAAACACATTCGTATTTTAGCAATGAGTGATAGATTTATTAATGACACATTGATAGCTTATGAAAGAATACCCAATTATCTTAAAATTGTATTTAAAGAAAAATTTTAATTTGAATGTCATAATTATTATAGTATGTAAAATAATTGTATTTTTATAAATAATGTACTAGCCATTGCTGACTCCAAACTTTTGTTTTTAACTTTAGGATCTTATGGTCATGGGGACTTTTTAAACACCTCAACGAACATACTCTTTTTTCCCCTAGAGAATTAAGAAATACTACATTATGTGAGTAATGCCCCCTGCATTTAGCTAACACAGTGCCCTTAGAGGTTGTACATTAAAATATATCCAAAAAAGAAAAATATATTGCATTAATATTAGGTTGACGCATAAGTTCATAGTGTTTATTTTCGGCATACAACACTGCAGTGTTAGGAGTTTGTTTACTCTCTGTCATGTGTCTTTTGAGTAACAGTGTTGTGCTTGTGAATACACCATGCATTTTGCAGATCAGAAGAAGGTGTTATTTGTGGGTTAAAGAAGATGAAG
>NW_007251402.1:0-722 GCF_000164805.1 Carlito syrichta | reverse complement strand
CCAAAGTGCCTTCTATTCACAAGGTATTATGGTCTAAGATAATACTTAGATCAGATATTGAAGACCTAAAAAGAAAAGCGGTTGAAGTTAATGATGAAAATTGAATTTACAACACCCATAGATTTATTTTACTCATATCTTTTTGTTTGTTTTTTTGTTTGTTTTTGAGTTGGAGTCCCACTCTGTTTCCCAGACTGGAGTGCAGTGGCTGCTCCCGGGCACCACAGCCCCGACCTGCTGGGCTCCGGCGATCCTTCCGCCTCAGCCTTCCAAGTAGCTGGAACTACAGGCACGCGCTACCACGCCCGGCTAATTTTTTGATTTATTTAGAGATGAGCTCTCGCCCACCCAGGCGGGTCTCGAACCCGTGGGTTCAGGCAATTCACTCACCTCAGTCTCCCAAAGTCTCGGGATTACAGGCTGAACCACCGAGCCCAGCCTACTCATATCTTGACATAACTTCTCATAACACACAATTGAGAATTACCTGATTGCCATGGCCACTGGTTCTGGAATCAGTTGTGTTATGTCAAATGTTCTTTATTTATGGGTTAAAAGAATATCACATTTTTCTGTTACTGAATGATACATTCTATTTTCTCATTCATTAAATGAGGGGGTGGCAGACCATCACCCAATTACTTTAATGACCTTCCCCTATCAAAGGGAAGGGTTAAAAGCTATCAAAATTGAGCTGTCATTTGCCATTGCCAGGCCATTGC
>NW_007251401.1:1798-2579 GCF_000164805.1 Carlito syrichta | reverse complement strand
AGAGCTTGAGGACCAAAATATAGAAATAACCCAAACTCTTAAAAACACAGAAAACAAGTTCAAAAAGATAGAACAAAACCTTCAAGAGATGAGCGATTACTTCAAGAGACCAAACCTAAGAGTAATTGGCATACCTGAGACAGAAAGAGAGACAGAGGCCACACTAGAACAAACTTTCCATGAGATCATTTAAGAAAACTTCCCTTATCTAATCAGTGATGCAAAAATTCAAACACAAGAGATTCAGAAAACCTCTGCAAGACAACAAATGAGAAGATCAACTCCTAGACACATAATAATCTGACTAAACAAAGTAGGCATAAAAGAAAAAATCCTAAAGGCAGCTAGAGAAAAAGGCCAGATCACCTACCATGGAAGATCAATCAGAATAGCAGCAGATTTATCTACAGAAACCCTGCAGGCTAGGAGAGCTTGGAGCCCTATCTTCAAAGTTCTAAAAGATAAACAATTTCAACCAAGAATAACTTACCCGGCCAAGCTAAGCTTCATCAGCGAGAGAGAATTAAAATCTTTCCCAGATATCCAATCCCTAAGAACTTATGCTGCCACCAAATCCCCTCTACATGAAACACTTAAGAAAGTACTAAACACAGAAGAAAAGGAAAAAAGAACAACCTTATTCAAAAGAGTACAGGGAAAAGAATAAAATATACATGAACCAACCCCCAAACCAAAAGAAAGACAAAAAAGAACCAAGTGGAAGACAACAACTGTATAAGAACTCTATGATAGGGATGACTCTCACATTTCATAATTAGCC
>NW_007251401.1:0-871 GCF_000164805.1 Carlito syrichta | reverse complement strand
AAAGCAAGACCACAAAAACCCTAATTTCAGCAGAAGAATCCAGATCACCGAAATAAAAACCCAAATCCAGGACATAGAAGACAAAAAGATAATACAAAAAATCAATGAAACAAAAAGCTGGTTCTTCGAAAGGATAAACAAGATTGATGGTCCCCTAGGTAGACAGACCAAGAAAAAATGAGAAAAAACCCAAATAAGCACAATCAAAAACATAAAAGGTGAAGTCACATCTGACCCTGAAGAAATACAAAAGATCATTAGAGACTACTACATACACTTGTATGGAAATAAACTTGAAAACCTTAAGGAAATGAAGGAATTTCTGACATCACACAACCTACCTAGGTTGGAACCAGAAGAAATTGAGACCTTAAATAGACCAATAACAATCAAGGAAATTGACCACATAATAAGAAAACTACCTACAAAAAAAAAAGCCCTGGTCCAGATGGCTTTCCAGCAGGATTCTACAAGACATTTAGGGAAGAGCTGATATCAATCCAGGCGATTGAAAAAGATGGAACTCTCCCTATAGGAAGCCAACATCACATGGATACCCAGGCCAGGTAAAGATCCAAAAAAGAAAGAGAACTACAGGCCAATATCTTTCATGAACATAGATGTCAACAGATGTCAAAACAAAAACACATGATTATATCATTAGATGCAGAAAAAGCTTTTGATAAAATTCAGCACCCCTTCTTGATAAAAAGCTTCGATCATCTAAGCATATGGGGAACATACCTCAAAATAGTAAAAGCCATCTACGAGAAACCCATAGGCAACATACTCCTAAACAGACAAAAACTATAACCATTTCCCCTGAAAACTGGAACAAGACAAGGATGACCACTCTCACCCCTCCTGTTCA
>NW_007251400.1:433009-433737 GCF_000164805.1 Carlito syrichta | reverse complement strand
CCCTGATTGCCTTCTCTTCTCTGATTGCTCTAGCCAGGACTTCCAATACTATATTGAACAGGAGGGGTGAGAGTGGGCATCCTTGTCTTGTTCCAGTTTTCAGGGGAAATAGTTCCAGTTGTTGTCCGTTTAAGAGTATGCTGGCTGTGGGTTTCTCGTAGATGGCTTTTACTATTTTGAGGTATGTTCCCCGTATGCCTAACTGTTCAAGGGTTTTTATCAAGAAGGGGTGCTGGATTTTATCAAAAGCTTTTTCTGCATCTAATGATATAATCATGTGGTTTTTGTTTTGACATCTGTTGATGTATTTAATTACATTTATGGTTTTACGAATGTTGAACCAGCCTTGCATCCCAGGGATGAAGCCTACTTGGTCATGATGGATGATTTTTGAGATGTGTTGTTGAATCTGGTTCGCTAGGATCTTGTTGAGAATTTTAGCATCTATGTTCATCAAAGATATTGGCCTGTAGTTCTCTTTCTTTGTTGGGTCTTTACCTGGCTTGGGTATCAATGTAATGTTGGCTTCGTAAAAGGATTTGGGGAGAGTTTTATCTTTCTCAATCACCTGGAATACCTTCAATAGATTGGTATAAGCTCCTCCTTAAATGTCTTGTAGAATTCTGCTGGAAAGTCATCTGGTCCAGGGCTTTTTTTTGTATGTAGTTTTCTTATTACATAGCCAAATTTCCTTGATTGTTATTGGTCTATTAGGGTCTCAATTTCTT
>NW_007251400.1:430595-432591 GCF_000164805.1 Carlito syrichta | reverse complement strand
AGATGTTTCTTCATTTTCATTTGTTTCCATGTATCTTTTAATCTCTGTTTTGATTTCATCATTGACCCAGGAGTTGTTTAGCATCATGCTGTTTAGTGTCCATGTCTTTGTGGGCTTTGGGGGACCTTGTTGGTGTTAATGATTATTTTTATTCCACTGTGGTCCGGGAAGGTGTATGGTAAAATTTCAGTCCTTTTAAATCTGTTTATGCTTGATTTATGGCCAAGTATGTGGTCGATCTTAGAGTACGTTCCATGCGGTGATGAGTAGAATGTGTATTCGGTGGTCTTTGGATGGAGGGCTCTGTAGGTATCAGTTAAGTCCATTTGATCAAGAGTCACATTGAGGTTTCAGATCTCGTTGCTGATTTTTTGTCCTGATGATCTGTCTAGGATTGTGAGTGGGTATTGAAGTCCCCAGCTATGATGGTATTGGAGTCAATATCTGTTTTTAGTTTACCTAGGAGCTGCTTTATGAAAGTTGATGCTCCTATGTTTGGTGCATTTATGTTTAGGATGGATATTTCTTGTTGATGGATTGCACCTTTTATCATTATGTAGTGGCCTTCTGTATCTTTTTAAATTTTTGATAGCTTAAAGGGTATTTTGTCTGAGATTAAGATCACAACTCCTCCTTTCTTTTGTGTTTCATTCACCTGAAAATTTGTTTCCCATCCTTTTACTTTGAGTCTGTTAGTGTTCTTTCTAGTGAGGTGAGTCTCTTGAAGGCAATAGATTGTTGCCTGGTGATATTTTATCCATTTTGCCATTCTATGTCTTTTCAGTGGTGCATTTAGTCCATCCACATTCAAACTAATTATTGAAATGTGAAAGTTGATCCCTATCATAATGTTCTTACAGAGTTGTTTTTCTTCCTGTGTGTTGTCTTTCTTTTGGTTTTAGAGTTGGATCATGTGTGTTTTTAATCTTTTGCCTGTACTCTTGTGAAGAACGTGGTTGTTCTTTTTTCCTTTTCTTCTGTGTTCAATACTTTCTTAAGTGTTTCTTGTAGAGGTGGTCTTGTGGCAGCTAGGTTCTTAGGGATTGGGATATCTGGGAAAGATTTCAATTCTCCCTCACTGATGAAGCTTAGCTTGGCTGGGTAGGTTATTCTCGGTTGAAATTGTTTATCTTTTAGAACTTTGAAGATAGGGCTCCAAGCTCTCCTAGCCTGGGTTTCTGTAGATAAATCTGCTGCTATTCTAATTGGTCTTCCCTTGTACGGAGTCTGACCTTTTTCTTTTGCAGCCTTTAGGATTTTTTTCTGTTATACCTACTTTGTTTAGATGAATTATTATATGTCTGGGAGTTGGTCTTCTCATTTGTTGTCTTGCAGTGGTTCTCTGAATCTCTTGTTTTTGGATTTTTTCATCCTTGATGAGATGCGGGAAGTTTTCTTGAATGATTTCATGAAATGTTTGTTCCAGTGTGGCCTCTGTTTCTCTCTCTGCCTCAGGAAGGCCAATTACTCTTAGGTTCGGTCTCTTGGAGTGATCATTCATCTCTTGCAGGTTTTGTTCTGTCTTTTTGAGCTTCTTTTCTATGCTTTTGACAGTTTGGGTTAGTTCTGTGTTTTGGTCTTCGAGCTCTGAGATTCTTTCTTCTGCTTGGCTAATTCTGCTTTCCATGCTTATTAGTTTGTTATTTATTTCCATCACAGTATTCTTTACTGCTGTTATTTCTGACATCAGCTCCTTCCTATTTTCCTCTTGTCTCTCCTCAAATTTTAAAATTCTCTCTATTAGTGTCTTGATGTCTGGTTTTGTTGCATGTGACCAGTCATTCTAGGGGCTCTTCATTGTTTGTGTCCTGAAATCTCTTTTCTCAGTGTCTGATCTCCCAGGGGTCTGTGTGAGACATATATTCTTCTTTTGGTTTTTCTTCATTTGTGTGGTTTTTCCCCCCTCCCTAATTTTTCCTTCCCTCCACGTCACCGTCTTCTTTAATTCTGTTATTCAGGGGTAGAGGGATTGGTTTTACTTCTGTTTGTTCAATCG
>NW_007251400.1:383204-430351 GCF_000164805.1 Carlito syrichta | reverse complement strand
CAACAAATGGAGAGAGAGACCTATACTGAAATAGATAAAAACAATAGACCACAGCTACAGACTAACCAACTCCCATACAAAAAAAATAAAACATACATTGATGCTAACATACAAGCTAACCAACCACCTTATTGGTGTCCTGTTCCTCTATACAAAGTTATGGTTTACAGAGAGGAGAAAAGAGAAGAAAAGGAAGAGAAAAAAAAGGAAAAAAAAGGAACAATACAGTAGGAATAGAATTAAGTCATTAAAGTAACAGAAACAATCAAGCACACTCTGAGACTTTTTGTTTAAGTCCAATGTCCTTTCAGCTCTGATTTCTAGCTTTCTTTTCAAGCTGGTAAATTAGTTCACAGTTAGGGTCAGTTTCCCCTGGCCTGCTGTGAAGGACAGTGCAGATCATCTTTTGTTCACCACTCTGGCCTGTGTCTATTTTTCAAGCTTGTTTCTCCCGTTTCAGTGTTGTTACCTTGAATCGCCAGCAGGTGGTGCTATCTCAGCTGCTTGCCCCAGAGGGGGTGGGGCCAGACAGGAACCAAGCAGAGGCCGGGATGGAAGCTTGCCTCAGGGCACGCAGGAGGAGACCCACGGCAGGCAGGACTTCTAGGTTGCAGGAGAGGTGGCAGCGATCCCAGCAGATCTTGCCGGCAGGGGCTTCAAGGACTGAAGTTGTGGATCGCCTCTGGCACTGGTGGTGCGATGTACTATGGCTGCCACGGAGGCTGTGCAGCACCAGCTGCTGTGTCTGCACTGCAGTGGCTGTCCATCCCAGCAGTGGCCACGCCGAGCTCTGTGTGAAGAGCAGGCTGCCATGTTGGGGTCCACAGCCCCCGGGGAGAGAGCCAGAGACCCTCTGTGTTCTCCTTTGCAGAGGGTTTCGTAGACCAGGTTGCCCCATCGCCATCTTGCCGGAAGTCTAAATGAAGGTTTTCAATGCATACACTTTGACGAGGTTAATTGTATTAGGAAAAAAGTGGATAACTGGAGCTTACTTCATAGCAATTTTCCTGGTTCAGCCAACTCCATCAGCAGACAAGCCAAGTCAGTATCTGGGGTGGCTCTGAAGCTCAGATGATCTTCTGCAGTTGTTCAGAGACACTGACATCTGGGAAATGAGAAACTAGGATTTAAGAGAGGACAGAACAGATGCAACACTTGGAGACAGCCCCAAAAGGTTGTTTATTTATTTTCATCATGTTTTTATATCCCCGAAATTAGCCATTATTATCACTATTCTATACAGTCTATGATTATTTTGATTAGCTAGAAGTTTAATAATTTATTTGTTCATAATTGCTTCTTGCCTTCCACTCTGTCCTTTTGGGTTTAACTTCCCTCTCTCTAAACTATATCCTTTAGTAGTTCTTTAGAAGGATCTACAAACAGTAAACTCTTTCAGTCATAGATTTCTGAAAATGTCTTCATTTCCAAGTCAATCATGGAAGCCTTAGTTATCTATAAAATTCAAGATATGTAGTCATTTTCCCTTGGCACTTTTAAAATACGTTTTTGTTATCTTGCCTTGCATTAGGGTGACCAACTAATCCCAGTTTGTGGGGACTTTCCTGACTTCAATCTGGAGTCTTTGGAATCTTCTCAGGTAAAGTGGAATGAATGGTCATCCCACCCTGAACAGTGCTGTTGAGAAATCCAGTAGGTACCTAAAATTAGTCCTTTTAAGTAATGTGTATTTTTTGGGTCATTTTTACTTCTAAGATTTTCTCTTTCCTTTTGATAAGTGCATAAACTTGGTTACCAGGATTCTGGGAACTGAATAGAGGAAGGGAGCTAAGAGAGAGGGATATTTCATTGTCCCGCATGTAAACTTTCTATTCACTCTATTGTTTTCAGTATGTGCCCTCAGCAGTACCTGGTGTCTCAACATCCAGAGGTTGTCTGGTTTAACTTTCAGTCTTCTGTGTGGTGAGTTAGAGGTAGTCACTGGGCAACTTGGGTGTTAGAAGAGTGTTTGGAGAATTTGATCTTACTTTTTAAAGACTTCCAATTGTTTTTTCTTCCTTGGTCCACAGCTACTCCTGTCTCCAGAGTTCTGGTACTCTCAATTCTTAAACTTTCTGGAGTTTAGTAACTTGAATTACCTTGATTCTTTTTAGTTTCTTTTATTCCCCACCACTCTCTCTCACCACCAACACCCCAGGTTTGGATTTCTACTTTCTCCAACCCAATAAATCAATGATCAGTTGTTGATCTAAATTTCAGATTCCAAAATTTTTGTTGGCATTTATTGTCTTCTCTCTCATTGTCTTGTCTTTGCACGTTCAAGCCTTTTTAAAAATTTCTTACTTTCATTTTGGTGGGGTTTCAGAAGTAGGCAGAAAAAGTTAACTTTGCTATGTTAAATTTAATACTGTTAAATTTGTCATATTTTACCAAAACCGCAAGGACTATATATTTTTTCTATCTAGAAGTTCTATTTAAATTTTGTAAAATCTCCATTGCTTCTTAGAATCTTATTTTCTTAGTTTCTAATAACTTATGTGATTTAAATACTTTTAAACATATGAGGGAGATCCCAAAAAAGCAGAATTACTTTTTGGAGAGTAAGCCCCTTGTAGTACAGGCTTTCCCTACAAGGTAAGTATTTTAGGAACCCAAAGGGATCAGAGTACCAGCTAGTGTTGTTGTGACAAGCTGCATTTGGCCTCAGTTAATTTTTTTTGAGATTCTTTCAGTGTGTTTGCCCATTTCATGCTGGGTGATTTACAAGCACAACAGCCCACATAGCATTCAGTGTTCAGCAGTTTCTGACCAAAAATGGCAGGCCTTCCTTGCTCCACCCTCCTTATCCATCTGATCTTGCTCCCGAGCAACTTTTTTGTTTGTTTCCTTGGATGAAAAAAGTCCTCAAAGGAAAACGTTTTACCAATGTGGAAGAGGTGAAACAAAAAATGGCAGAAACACTAAAAGACATCAAAATTGACGAGTTCAAAAACTGTTTTGAGCAGTGAAAAAAGCGTCTCAGTAGGTATACTGCATCAAATGAGAATACTTTGAAGGTGACTGAAGGTTAATGTAAGACTAAATAAATTTCAGGTTTTTTTTGGGTCCCCCTTGTACTAATTTGTTGTTGTTGTTGTTCTTTCATTTCAAGTCATTAAGAGTGTGGCTCATCTTATTTTTTGTGTCTTTTGACACTCACGAATGGTGGGTTGTTTCCTTGTGTCCTTACTTTTGATGGTTGGCTTGCTTGTCCTTTGGTAATCCCTTGTGATGTGTGTGGTGGGAGTGTTCCTCCACATCAACTTTGTGTCCTGCACACACAGGAAGCACTTGTGTAGACCCATTTCAAACATTAATGTTTTGACATGGGATTTCCTAGACCATGGTTCTGGTCCTAAGCTTGTGCAAGGCATAGAATCAGGGGTTTGATATCTCAGGGATATATATGCCCCCCAACTGGATGAAAGACTTTGTTGCCTGCTCTCTGTTTTTCTAGAATGAATTTTCACTGAGGAGTGGCCCTTTGGGATTCAGGTTTTTTAGAAAGAGTTTTAGTTTCAAACTCGCCTTACATGGACCAAAAGGAGTGGTCTTCTAGTCTTCCTTGGGAGGTTAAAACCAAGAGGACTATGGAGACTAATAAACACTCCCCAGAATATCACAGCATCTGCTCATATAATTACTGTTCTAGTTTTCAATATTTGCTTCATTTCTGCTTCTGAAAATTACGCCTTCCCTCCTCACTAACTTCCCTCACTTTGTTTGCAAGCTCAGATATATATTTACTTAGTTTTGATTTTTAACTTTCTGTGGAAGGAAGTCTCCATGTTTTCTTGTCCTTTCCATCTTCTATAGGCTGCCCTCCTCTATCCTCATTTCTGTCTACATTTGTCTGCCCATTCTTCCCTAGTCACATTTCCCCGACTCTCTTCTTCTACCTCTCCTTTCTTCCATAAAGATCGCTTGTGATATAATAAGACATATATTTGGTCTTTCTCCCCAGTTCCTAGCAGAGAACTCCTAAGACCCTTGGAATTTCCCTAAGTGATAAGAGTGATAATGGGGTGAAGATTTTTTTTTTTTTAAATAGTGGATATTGCAGTGTTCCCTGCAAGCTGTGATTAGTTTTTTTCCTTTATTTGTTTTAGAGTCACGGAGTACATGTGAGGTTTTGTTACATAAGTAAACTGCGTGAAGGAGAGGTTTGGGCTTCTAGTGAGACCTCTCTTCCCCATAGGTGGTTGTGTGCCTCAAAGGAGCATTTTTTTTTAATTTATGGTAAGCTCCTTTCAATCATACCCGAGTTTATATTAATGAGGTGACTTTTGGAAAGCCCTCAAGGATAGGGAACTGGCTGCCAGGGTACTTGACTATGTGATCAGAGGGTTGGAACTTTCATCACGTCTCACCAACCCGCCTCTGAAGGTGTTGGATGTTGAGGTGAGAGGATTGCCTGAGCCTATGGGTTCAAGACCAGCCTGGGCAATTGGCCAGCCCTCCTCTCTACAATAAATCAAAAAATTAGCTGGTGTGGTGGCATGTGTCTGTAGTTCCAGTTACCTGGAAGGCTGAGGCATGTGTCTGTAGTTCCAGTTACCTGGAAGGCCTGAGCCCAGCAGGTTGAGGCTGCGGTGGCCGTAATTGTGCCACTGCACTCCAGCCTGGGCGACAGAGTGAGACTCTGACTCAAAACAAAACAAAACAACAACAACAAACCAGATGTGGTCCTTATTTCTACTTCTGATTCTCCCACATCACATAATATAATGCAGAGTTTGTAACAAGCACGTAATAATACATGCTATTGATTATGATATGCTGCAGGATGTGTGTCAAGGCTACCCGTGATGTTGACGTTGAAGTCCACAGGGAGTTCCAGAGTTGCACTGCACTAGATACACGACAATGTGCTTTTTCTTGAAAATACATGAGTAGGACCCAGATGTTTTCCAGAGAACAAAGAAATGCTGAGTAGGAGAAGGTTGATTTTAGGCTTGCAATATAAATGCTTCAGGTGATAACAGACATTTGTCAGACTAATGAATGGGCAGGGGAACCAAAATACAGGCTGCAAAAGATTCTAAAATTACAGGTCATCATGCTGACAGAGTACAGAAAGGAGCATTCTGGCTCTCGTGGGAGCTAAAAACACCCCAAGTCTGCAGCAATTTACAGCAAATTTGAAGGTGCCTATTGAACTAGCTTTTAAGTAGAAATAATATGGAGGTCTTGGGGCTCACTCAAGGTGAAACTAAGATTTAAAAAATGCTTGCTTAGAATTTTTTGCATAAGATGGGGAAAAGGAGAATGAATGGGTGGACCAACTGACTCATAGTGGGGTCATTGGGGTCTCTTCCTCCTATGGCCAAAAAGTAGGGAAAATCTTTTCTCAGATCAATAATAGCTCTCTCCATACACAAAATAACTTTGCTACGTGTGTTTGTGTGTGTGTTGGGAGGGGGGGCGTGGAGAACACCAACTTTGTATTGATGGAGGGTTAACTGATGGGCACTAAGAAATTATGGAACTGATAAGCTGAGATTAGACATGACTCTGGAATAAGAATTTTTATGAAAGACAAAATGAAAAAAAAGAGAATGAGTGAGGGAGTTAAAAGAAAACTCTTTCCCGAACCACTTTCTTCTTGTATCTCTGTTTTCCTCACTAATTCTTTTCTAGTGCTCAGTAGAAAGCCTCTGAATTCTGTAGGAAAGGCAGTAGGGCAGAGGAGGTCCACAGAGGCGGGTTTGGAATTAGTCAGGAGAAGTTGGTATAGCAGCTTGTAGAACTTGAGCAAGGCTTGGAAGGTTTGGGCGAGTTCAAGTCTCTAGTGGTGAAGAACAGAGAAATGTGGGTATGGGAATACTGTGTGTAGGAACAAGTCCAGAGCCTTAGGGGTGTTCAGGGAGAAAAATGTCATTCTGTGCCTGCTGGCAATCACTGTTGAATCAGAAAGAGACCAGGACCTCCCTGGACACTCAGAATAACTCTGCCAGGAATGTATTGGCATTGTTTCTATTTTCCAGACGAGGAAGCCGGTTCCTAAAGTGACAACTGGCTGGGTGGGGAAATTGGGAGTTGAACCTCACTTAAAAAATATACAAGTCCCCATTCTCTTTCCACGGATGCATGTGAACTCATGCAATAGCCACAGATTGAAAGAATGTGTAATTTTGAGTCAGATGGTTTGACCTTGGCAAACTTTATAGCCCCTGTAATTTCATCTCCAACCAAGGCTTCACATTTAACTCTAGGGTGAAGATACTTAACCTAGGTTGGCCTTCTCTTCTGAGATAATTTTCAGATAAATATTTATTTATTTAGTTATTATTTTAAAGATGTGAGGGTACAAGTCAGGATTGAGTTGTGACTTTCTATTGAGATTTCTTTTCTTTTCTTTTTTTTTTTTGAGTTGGAGTCTCACTCTGTCACCCAGACTGGAGTGCAGTGGCCACTCCCGGCCACCGCAGCCTCGACCTGCTGGGCTCGGGCGATCCTTCCGCCTCAGCCTTCCAAGCAGCTGGAACTACAGGCACACGCTACCACACCCGGCTCATTTTGATTTATTGTAAAGATGAGGTCTCGCCAAGTTGTCCAGGCGAGTCTCGAACCTGTGAGCTCAGACAATCCACTCACCTCGGCCTCCCAAAGTGCTGGGATTACAGACTGAGCCACCGAGCCCGGCCTCTATTGGGATTTCAACCTGGATAACTATATCCTCTTGTTTTTCCTCACTAATGTTTTTCTAGGACCCAGGTTTAAAGACTGAGAGTCATTTTTGACTCCTCCTTTTCCCTTACACTTTATGCTCAGTCTTATTCATAATGCCTCCAAAAGTCTTTCCTTCTTTCCTCTTTTTTTTTCCTTTCTCTCTTTCTTTCTTTCTTTTTTAAAATATTTCCAGCACCTGCAGGGCTCAGGCGACCCTTCTGCCTCAGCCTTCCAAATAGCTGGAAACACTGGTGCGTGACACTATGCCCAGCTAATTTTATTTATTTCTATTTATTATAGAAATGAGATCTTGCCAATTTTCCCAGACTGGTCTTGAACCCTGAGAAATGAGATCTTGCCAATTTTCCCAGACTGGTCTTGAACCCCTGGACCCAGGCTATCCCCTTGTCTCTGCCTCCCAAAGTGCTGGGATTACAGGTGTGAGCCACAGCGCCTGGCTGATTTTTCTCAAAGTTTTTGAAAATTATCCTTCTGTTTCTGCTCCTTCTCCTCCTCCCTCTTTTTTACCACCTGACCGAGAATTCTCATTCTCATTACTTCTTCCCTGGACAGTTGAATAATCCCCCTATCTGATATCGTTAATTGTACCTTCTTCAACTTTCTTTAATTCATCATAAGACTCATTGACAAATTAATTACTCTGAGTTTCATCTTCAGACATATGGCGCTTCTGCTCAGGAACCTTTGATAACTCCCTGTTGTTTAGTAAATCAAGAATAAACTCACCAAACTTAAAAGATAATATTTATTGAGCATTTACTTTGTCTCAGGCACTGATCAAAGCACATGAATTCTTCAATTTAATCCTCAAAACACCCTTCTAAGATAAGCCTTTCTATTGTTCTCACTTTATAGAAAAGGCAGTTGGAGACCAGGGATACCAAGTAACTTGTCCAACATCACACAGCAAACACATGACCAGGCCAGGACTCAACCAGTTACCTGATTTCAGAGCCAGTACATTCAGTTGCCAATCCAATTTTTTTGCCAATTTTTGGTGGTGAAGACTACAGACAAACAGAACACATCCTGTTTACAAACATATCTGACGTTTTCTAAATGTTGTTTGTGATTTTTTTTCTCCCCACCTAAAACATGAAGTACAAAACACGTCTTTATTTTTTTATTTATTTAATTTTTAATTTTAAAGATGTGGGGTACAATTCAGGATTAGGTATAAAAACATTTATTATGCAGTTACCCTTGTTGATGAGGTGTGCCCCCACCCCCCATAGATCAAAACTCATCTTTAAAGACCCATTCAAATCTACCCTCTTCCTAGCATTGGGCACGATCTCTTCAACCAGTTGTCATCCTCCCCTTCCTTTGAATCTTATGACTTTTCAAATATTACAATAACTTGTTCACTCCATTTTTTGCCATTGATTCAATCACCTCCTCTTCTAAGGCAGGGGCTGTTTTCTTTTCCATACACTGTGAAGTGTATTGGATAGGATGGTTGAACACAAAGTTCCCAGAACAACTGCTGTGGCTCCAGGTATCCAACTCTGTGCCCCATGCCTATGCCTATCTCCTTTGCCAGCACACAATTTAGAGCCGAGGACTCCTGAGCACAGTAACTGATACAGACTACCCAGGCCATGATCTACTAGGACTTCTGTCAATGGACACAGGTGGTTATTGGAGGATTCGTTTAATGTAAATGTGGCTTAACCTCTCCCTGACTTTGGCTATATTGGACTAGTTTTAGAAGCATGAAAAAGGGAGAGTGCCTCCCCAGACTAAATCACTTTCTTTTAATCTGCAAGTCTAAGCTAATTGCTTTCAAAGCCCTCTCTAATCCTCCTAATTAGGTACAGGGTCTTCTCCAACTTTTTTGATTTTGTCTCTGGATGACACATTGCACTTCAACCTTTATTACTGAGCCAAGATCTGCACTTTAATTTACAGTGCACTAAAAATTTAATTGACACACAATATTGACTGAACTAGAAAATTGAGGAGTTATCATAACAGTTTAGACCCGAGTTAATCTTTCCACAGAAATATCCAGATAACCAAAACAAAATATGAACCACAGAGTCATGCGTACTGAATCTTGAGATACTGGGATTCCTCAGAATCCTTGGCGCTCAAAGAAAATGGAAAGGAAATTGAAAGACGCTGGGCATGGCACCTGTAGTCCCAGCTACTCGGGAGGCTGAAGTAGGAGGATCATTTGAGCCCAAGGATTTGAGGCCAGCCTGGCAGCATAGCAAGATGCTGTTTCTAAATAAATAAGTAAATAAATAGATAAAAATAAGGCAAAAATAGGCCGGGCTCACACCTGGAATCCCAGCCCTTTGGGAGGCCAAGGTGGGAGGATTGCTTAAACCACTAATTCAAGACCAGATTGGACATAGTGAGACCTCCTCTCTACGAAAAGTTCCCCAAGTTAGCCAGGCATGGTGGCACACCTGTAGTCCCAGCTACTCGGGAGGCTGAGGCAGAAGGATCATCTGAACCCAGGAGGTCGAGACTGCGGTGAGATGTGATCATGCCCCTGCATTTCAACCTGGTTAACAGAGTGAGACTGAGACTCAAGAGAAAAGAAAGAAAGAAATAATATTTACAAATTTACTCATTCAAGTAATATTAATAAGGTACCTACATGTGGTGAGGACTGCATACAATGCTAGAAGTATATTGGTGAATATGCTTCCCATTCTCCTCTGCTTCCATTACTCTGTATATTGATTGTGAAACTTTGTTCACCCAAAGAATAGGCTAGCCAGAAACACACTTTCAGGAAAGGTTTAGATCCACTTGATAGGTCTGTAAAGGGTCACTGAGGGAACGTGGGCTGTGAGGAATTGCATATGGAGGGTGAATGCGTCCTTCTGTGTAAAATGCCTCCGTGACATACATTGACTGACTGAACTACTGATTTATCTTGGCATGGGAATGCTCCTGTTCCCCTGTTCCTTTTTCTTTGTAATGGAATGAATCAGGTGTTACTTGAGGCCTCCATTGAAGTATACAGTTGAACTTTCTAACCTTTGAATTTGTAAGATCGTTCACACATCCATTGATGTTCTTCTTCAATTATGCCAATTCTAATGATGATTATTTCCTTTAATATTAAAAGTCTAGCAACTTTCAATGACTATGCTTAAAATAAGTTAAGCTAACCACCTATTCGGAAGCTTTTAATAGTTTTTAAAAACTTAATTTTAATGTGTCCCGAACTGCTCTTTCATATAGTTGCCAGTAGATGGCAGCACACTACTTTGAGCTCACTGTTGTGGGAGAGGAGGAGGAAAATTGGTTTTTCCACAAACCGTGTTTTGGAAAGACATATACAGATAGTTTCCATTTCTAATCCTCATATTTTATAGAGGTATTCCTTTAATTCTATACATACTTTTGTATTTGTAGCACTTTTAAATTTCATTCACATTATTTCATCACCAATATGCCATTATGTGCACCAGATGAGCTTAATTTAGGTTTTGAGCAATACAGTTCAAATGTGACTTTTTGTGATTAAAGCACCCCATTAAGAGATGAAAACTCTGAGTAATGTGAACTCGCTTCGGAAAGCTGTCTCTGAGCCAATATTGGATGGTAGGAAATCAATCAGAGAAATGATCTTTCTTATGTCTATTTTCAGGATTATTGTACCTCTTCAGGATGAAACAAATGGGAATAAACATCACTATTCTACATTTAGCTATCTGGACCTTACACTTTTCCAAGGATTTTGATCCATGTCAATGTTTTTAGAGAAAGGGGACGTATTTGCTCATAAGGAGAACTCTATAGAATAATTTTGAAGGCAGGTGAACCACTTACCTTCTAACACTATAAGTCTTCTAAACTTCCAAAAATACACAAACACAAAGAATCAATTCAATTCAATCAATATTTATTGAGTGTTTATTTATTTGCT
The DNA here is from genome assembly GCF_000164805.1 of Carlito syrichta. NCBI lineage: Eukaryota > Metazoa > Chordata > Mammalia > Primates > Tarsiidae > Carlito > Carlito syrichta. The sequence goes on along the minus strand of NW_007251400.1, from coordinate 419,766 downwards.
TATCCAACAAACGTTTTTTTGACCATTATTCTTTACAATATATCATCTGGAAGCTGGCTGCTGTGGTTCATGCCTGTAGTTCCAACACTTTGGGAGGCCTAGGAGGGAGAATCGCTTGAGCCCAAGAGTTTTAGATCAGCCTGGGCAGCATAGCCAAACCTCGACTCCACAACAACAACAAAAAATTAACTGGGCATAGTGGAGCATGACTGTAGTCCCAGCTACTAGGAAGCCTGAGGTGGATGGGTAGCCTGAGCCCCAGGAGGTTGAGGCTGTGGTGCAGTGAGCCATGATGGTGCCACTGCATTACAACCTGGGTGACAGAGAGATTTTTTTGTTGAGACTCCAATCAAAAAAAAAAAAGAAATACTCTGCTGTGCTTTAGAAATGCCAAATGAGCCGGGCTCAGTGGCTCAGCCTGTAATCCCGCGTCTTAGGAGGCTGAGGTGAGTGGATTGCCTGAGCCCGCAGGTTCGAGACCCGCCTGGGCAACTTGGTAAGACTTCATCTCTACAATAAATCAAAAAATTAGCCGGGTGTGGTAGCGCGTGCCTATAATTTCAGCTACTCGGAAGGCTGAGGTGGGAGGATCGCTGGAGCCCCAGCAGGTCAAGGCTGCAGTGGCCGGGAGCGGCCACTGCACTCGTCTGGGCGACAGAGTAAGACTCCAACTCAAAAAAAAAAAAGAAATACCGAATGAGTATGACTTGCTTCCCGCCCTCAGACAGTTGTTCTAAGGCAGAGAGTGTGAGACATACATACAAACAAATACAATATAAAATACATGGTATATGTTCAATAAATATTTATTAAATAAATGCCTAGCCCTATGACAATGTCATGGGATAAAATGTGTCATGAGATTTCAAACAGGGAAATCAGGTAGGCTGGTTAGGAAAGGTTACATAGAAGACATGGTCCAGATGTGACTTTGAAGAGAAAGATATGATTGAGGAATCATGGAGCATGAAGGCAAGCTAGGTTATTAGAGCACCAGGAACAAATGCATAGGGATGGAAAGGCAGTCTGGAGCTCGAACATCAGCCTCCCACTTAAAGAATCAGCAACATACCTGGGCAGCACATTTACCAAAGCAGGAATTAGGGCACAGAATGGTACAACTAGAGCTTTAACCGGATCCTCCCGGGTGGACTGTGGTATTGAGAGCCCAGTCGCCTGTGAGGTACAGGCAAGCCCCTTGTTCTTTCTTATCAATCAATAGGTAACAGTTTTTGCTTACTTAGAACAATGACTTTTTAAAGATGACATGTATTTATTATTTAAAAATTCAAGCAATTCTGAAAAATGTGAATTGAAAAAATACTCCAAATTTCACCACTCAGGACATAATTTCAGACCTCTTTCTTTGCATATCTACAGATGGAAGACTGGCTGGCTAAGAATAATTTTGCAAAAGTGGGACCATACTGTTCATGCTAATTTTACATTAAAGTATTAAGTTTAATTATACTTAAGTTTAAAAGAAGAAAAAGAAACCATGATTTAAAAATGAGGAAGTTTTGGAAGCTTAGGTAAATGTTTCTTTAATTGCAGTTGCTTTAAAAAAAAAATAGGTGACCTATTCACATGGTACAAACTTCAAAAGCTACATGCTGGTGAAAAGCCAGTGACATTTCTCCTTGCCGCTGTCCCCCATCTACTCAATTTTCTTTCCCAGAAGTCCCAGTGGTACCAGTTTCTTGTCCAATTTTCCAGGGATTTTGCTCTTTTAAAATTTCCTTTATTGCAGAGATATTAGTTTCCAAGATTAAGAGAAGAAAAATCATAAAAAGACTTACAAATTTGAAGCTATAATACTTGTATATTTTACTGTTTTGCTCTAATAGCAGTATCTAATGCTAGACATGATACTAAGAATTTTTCAAGGATTATCTTATTTAATACCCAAACATTATCATCCTCATCTTACCAGTAATGGAATGAGGCAAGGTAAATAATTTGTTTGAGGCCAAAAATAAGAATTGGCAGAGCCAAAATTCAAGCTCAGATGGTCTAATTCTTGAACTAGTTACTACATACACTGTCTCCCCACCTCTTATTTTTATTTTTATTTAGAGACAGTGCCCTTCATTTAGGCTGTAGTGCAGTGGTGCGATCATAATTCACTGCAGTTTTGAACTTCCTGGCTCAAGTGATACTCCCGAATAGTTGGGACTACAGGTGCCATCTCCATGCCCAGCTGATTTTTAATTTTTTTTGTAGAGATGTGATCTCACTTTGTTGCCCAGGCTGCTTGCAAACTCCTGGCCTCAAGCAATCCTCCTGCCTCAGCCTCACAAAGTGCTGGGATTATAGGCTTGAGTCATTTTGCCAGGTCAACTGCCTCCTTTTAGTACTTAATATACAGCAGTGCTTTGACCCTAGTATGGTCATTTGTTTCTTGTGGAGCTTGATTTGATCTCTAATAGTTTTTCTCAAGAAGGACTCTATCTACTGGGCCTTCCATGCTTGAGAACGTGTGCTTAGTGTCTCTATTCTCAAATAATACTGTCTGGGCATTCTTTTTAAAAAAATTTTTTTTTGTAGAGACAAGGTCTTGCTATGTTGTCCAGGCTGGTCTCAAGCTTCTGGGTCTCAAGCTTGCCTGGGCCTCCCTGGGATCACAGGCCTTTCATTTCCTCAGAATTATGTGGACACAGCTCCATTACCTTTTGTCACTAATTGCCGTGGAGAAGTTCAAGCCAGTCTAACTTTGTTCTTCCATGAAGATGACTTGTTTTTTCGACCTCAATTCCTCTAACTCTTCTTTGTATTCCCAAAAAGTCACTAACCTAGCCAGGCTATATTATCTGTTTTAATTATTCTGTATCCATTATTTTCCTGGAAAGAAAATGGCCTCTTTTGTATGCAAAATTGGTTTTTCATTAATTTTAGGGAAGTTTTCTTTTTTAAATACTTTTTTCTGTTTCATTTTTCTGCAGAGACACTCATTATTCTTGTGTAGGATTATCTTTATCTCCTTTTCACATCTATTCTTCTCTGATTGAAAGAGTCCCTTCTCCTTTTTTCTTATATTTGCCATGATAATATCAAGTCTTCTCTCTCTGCCACTACAGCAATTCTGTTTTCAGAGCACTTGATTCTTGCTCTTTCTGATATATTAGTTCTCTTATGGTGGTGTTTTTCTCCTCAATTAGTAGTCTCAGCTCGGCTGTTTCCCTTTACCTCTTGTTTTATCATTTTGCCTTTGAGATTTTTCTAAGTTTTTCTTAGTGTAAGACACTGGCAGGACATTTTTTCTAATCTTTGAGTTATATTTTCTTCCAGAGTATGCCCTTCAGTGGTTTTTTAGATGCTTGTTCTTGTCTTTCCTTCCTCCCTTTTTTGCTATAATATATTTGCATAGTCATTGTATCAGTTATTTTTCTTTTGCTCATGCTTTACAGGGAAAGTGCTTGACAAGAACTTCTACTTACTTTGAGGTTATTATGGATAAATTCTTTATTCCCTTCCCATACTATTTAGGATATGTTATTGTCCTCCAAAGTTACAAATGAGGACCAGGGGAGAATAGACATCAGCTGGTGCTGTGTTTAGATTTTGAAAAAGAGCATCACATACCGATTGAATTCCACACCCACGCGCGCGCACACACACACGCGCGCGCACGTGCACGTATGTGTATACACACTGCAAGGATATACATTAATTCCTAGAGATGGTAATATCTATATGTATATTTAAAGAGAGAAACACCTTACTAACTGTAATATAACTTGAGCAGCTGCTTCTGCAAACACAGGGATGTTTATTTTGTTAGTATACAGGAGGCAGCATAATCTGGTAGTTGAGAGTACAATCCCCGAGGTTCAAATCCTAATTTTGTCACTCACTAGCTGTGACCAGGAGCAAGATATTTCTATTTTTAAGCCTTGGCTTCCTAATCTATAAATTGGAGATATAATAGGACTTACTCTTAGGGCTGTTATGAGTGACAAATGGATTTGAACTTAGGAAGTCTTTAGCACAGTGCCTGGCTTGCAGTAAGCGCTCAGTAAAGGTCAGCTATATTATTACTTAAAAGAATAGCCATTTTTTTTGTTGTTCACACTCTGGCTTTCGGGTTTTGATCAGGAACTTATATGAGTGACAGAAATTGAAGTGCCACCTATCTTCTGATAGCACATCTTGGCTAAAGAAGAACTAAAAGGCAATCTAAAAGTAAATGTGTGATTTACTCAAACATTGCTGGTGGGAATATAAATGGTATATTCTGGAAAACAGATTACCAGTTTCTTGAAAACCATACATGCAGCTATCATTCAATTCAGCAGTTGCACTCTTAAGTGTTTACCCCCAGAGAAATGAAAAGCAAAAACATGTACACAATCATTCATAACAGCTTTATTTGTAATAGCAAAAAACTGGAATCAACTCAGATGTTCTTCAAAAGATGGCTGGTTAAACAAAGTGTTACATATACACACCATGGAATACCATTCAGCAATAAAAATGATCTAGTTAAGCCAGGTGTGGTGGCTTTAGCCCATCCCAGCACTTCGGGAGGCCAAGGCAAGAGGATTACCTGAGCTCAGGGGTTTGAGACCAGCCTGGGCAACTTGGTGAGACCTTGTCTCTACAATAAAAAAAAAAATTAGCTGGGCTTGGTAGCGTGTGCCTGTAATTCTGCTACTTGGAAGACTGAGGTGGAAGGATCGCCTGAGTCCAGCAGGTCGAGGCTACCGTGGCCATGAGCGTGCCACTGCACTCTAGCCTGGGTGACAGTGAGACTCCAACTCAAAAAAAAAAAGAAAAAAGAAAGAAAAGAGAGAGAGAAGACAAAATGAATAAAATGTAAAAATAAAAACAAAGAAAGAATGATTTACTTATTGACATATGCATCAACTTGAATGAATCTCTAGGGAATTATGCTGAAGAACTCAAAAGTCAATCCCAAAGGTTATGTGTTGTGTGATTCATTTATAGAACATTTTCCCCCACTTTTATTTTAGATTTGGGGGTACACATGCATGTTTGTTACATGGGCATATTGTGTAGTGGTGGGGATTGGGTTTCAGGTTGCCCATTCCCCAGATAGTGAATATTGTATCCCATAGGTAATTTCTGAACCCTAACTTTCCTAGTTGCTTCCCCCTTTTTGGTGTCCCCAGTGTCTTTTATTTCCATCTTTGTGGTCATTTAGCTTCTGCATGTGAGTGAGAATATGCAGAGTTTGGTTTTCTGTTTCTGAGTCAGCTCACATAGTTCCATCTATGTTGCTACAAAGGACACGATTTCATTCTTTTTTATGTCTATATAGTATTCCATGTAGTATATATATACTACATTTTCTTTATTCAATCAATGGTGGGCACTTAGATTGGTTCTATGATTTTGTCATTGTAAATAATGATGCAATGAGCATATGAATACAGGTATCTTCTTATATATTTATTTCTTTTCCTTTGTGTAGATCTCTAGTAGTGGGATTGCTGGGTCAAATGGTAATTCAATTTTTAGTTCTTTGAGAAATCTCCATACTGTTTTCCATAGAGGTCACCAACAGTGAATGAGCCTTCCCTTTTTTCTGCAACTGCACCAACATCTGTTGTTCTTTGACGTTCTAAGAATAGACATTCTGACTATTATGAGGTGATATCTCATTGTGGTTTTAACTTGCATATAACAGTTTTGAAAAGGCAATAATTTTACAAATGGAGGACAGATTGGTGATTTCCAGGTCTTAGGGGGTGGGGAAAAGGGTAATGGGGCTGAGTGTGATTATAAAAGGACAACAGGAGGAATCCTTGTAGTGTTGTCATTATCTTGACTGTGGTGTAAATACACAAACCTATCCAGATAACAAAATCACATAGAACTTAATGCACACAAACATTCAAACAGAAATGCAAATGAATACTAATAAAAAAGTAAAATTTGTGTAACACAAATAAGATAGGGAATTGTATCAATGTCAATATATTGGTTAGAATAATATACTATAGTTTGTAAAATGTTGCCATTGGTGGAAACTAGATAAAATGTACAAGGGAGATCTTTTTATTATTTCTTACAACTGCATGTGAATCTATAATTGTCTCAGTACAAATTTCAATTAAAAATAAAGAGAAGAAAGATTGCCCAATCCCTCCCTCCCACCTACAAAGTAAATATTATTCTCCACATTTGGGCTTCAACAAATTCTAAGGCAGAGAACTCTTCTACAATCTGAAGAAGAAGGAAGTGTGAGAATATATTATGTTTTTTGGTCCTAACAACTTCCCATTCCAGTGGTGTGGATGTGGGTACAGGCAAGGGGTGTTCTGTCAACTGGAGAGGGGTAGGATGGAAGCAGGAAAGAGTGTCTCAATGTTTTTTGAGCTGAGGAGTGATATGAAGTGTTTGGAGCTATGTCACAGAAAAAATAACCCTGGCAAAACTGCGCTGAGTAGAGTAGAGGGAACTGAGTCAGAAAATATGTGATAGACAAGGAGCTCAGGATGCCACTGCATGGTGGAATTTTGGAGGTACTGAACAGTTCCCTCAACTTAATAGCTACCCCCTTCTTGCCTTAGTACTCAAAATGTTCACTTTAGTCAATCCTTATATTAGGGTTGGAATAGCACATTTGCAAAGCATTTATGTTATCTGGGATTCTGACACATCTCATTTTTGACATCAGTTTGTCTAGCTCAAGTTTATCCAACCACATTGAAATCCAGGAGTGAAGGGATAGGTAAGAGACTGGGAACTTTAGGGATAGAGGAGAAGCTTAGGAAATGATCAAAATATATTGAACTGCCTGTGGAGGCAGGTATGAAAGGATGCACTGGGGGGGTTTGAGGCATCCAGGAAACCTCTCTGAGGTCACTAGAGGATGTGAAAGTTGCAGATACCAGAGTCACTTTTGTCAGAACTGAACAGTGGAAACTGGGGAAGCATGTAGGAGGAGAGGCTAGGCTTGGGTGTCAGAGAAAAGACTGTCTCAAGGACTTTCTAAAATAATCCCGTAAGAAATTCCTTCAGTCTTTCACACATCTTATGCTATTCATGAACTGTTTTGCATGTATACACATATTTCTATGACCAAGTTTATCACTAGACATTTTTTGAACTGTAGCAATTCAGATAAGATACTCTTGAAAGAACACTTGCTGGGTAATGGCATCTCCCCTAATGAACTGACACCAGCTCTGTCTTTGAAACAATGAACTCTGTTTCCAAGCAGCCTATGAGAACTACTTTTTGGGAATAAAATCCTTCCCTTCTTCTCCCCTCTTTGATTTCATCTGTGGCTTACTATAAACTGTGCATCCTGCATTATAATTCCCTTTGTTTACTCCCAAATAAGCACATTAAATTAGGAGATATTTTTTACTGATTTCTTTTTTAGTTTGACAAAAACTTGCGGTGAACTTGGGAAATAATCCATATATCTTTACACACTTTTTGTGTATATTATTTTATTAAATTTTATAGCAACTTTCTGTGAGCTAAGTGTATTATTACCTTTTTTTTTTAATTTGAGATCTCACTCTCTCACCTAAGCTGTAGTGTAGTGGCACAATCATGGTTCACTGCAGCCTCAGCCTCTTGTTCTCAGGCAATTCTTCTGCCTCAGTCTCCCAAGTAGCTGAGACTACAGGTGCTTGCCACTATGCGCAGCTAATTTTTTTAATTTTTTTGGTAGAGACAAAGTCTCACTATGCTGTCCAGGCTGGTCTGAAACTCCTGGGCTCAAGCAGTCTTCTCACCTCAGCCTCTCAGAATGCTGGGATTACAGGAATGAGTTACTGCAACTGGCCTTATTATTACCATTTTAAGGAGAAAAATGAGGCTCAGATAACTTAAGCAGTTTGTCCAAGAACACATTGTTTGAAAGTGGCAGAGCCAGGATATGATGGGTGAGCTTCTGAATGCCAGTCTAGAGCTTTCCTGTGCCTCACCACCTCCTGTTGGAGAGTGACCTTGCCAGTATCTTTTTTTGATGAAAGTTAGTCATGGATGAATGGGTGCAAATCCTACATGCTTTTTAAATAGCTAAAGGTAAAAAACCAAACCAAAATAAAACAAATCCATCTCTTGTTATCATTCAGTATCTCTAGTATCTTTCTCTGTGAAGTTTCTGAAAAGAATTACCTTCATATGTGGTCACTGTTTTTTTTATTTTTGTTTTTCTCCTCTCCATTTACTCTTCCTCCCACTCCCATCAGGCATTTATCCTCATCAGCCCTTTAAACTGATGTCATTCAGGTTGTCAAGGACCCTCTGCTGAGAGTTTCATCTGAATTTTCAACAGCTTTCAACAAGGTAAACCAATACTTTCCAACATATGACTCATAGTAAAATAAGCCAGGGAGCATTTAAAAAATATCCAGACCTGGGCCCAATCCCCTGAAATGGTGGTTTAATTGGTCTAGTTGGGACTTCATCATAAGCACAAGGAGCAGTAACCAGGAGCTTTAAGTAAGATAGTAACATAATTTGATTATGGTAACTTGAACTAGGATTGTAGCATTGGAGATGGAGTGAAGTAAAAACACTTGGGAAGGGATTCAATAGGATTCAATAAGGAAAGCTCAGAGAGAGGCAGGTATCAAGGATGATCCACAGTTTCTGGCATGTGGTGGCTACGGGTTGGTGGGGCCATTTAGTGAGATGCAGAACCCTGGAGAGGGAGCAGGTAGGAGAAAGTGGCAGATGGAGTTGAGAGCTACGGGTTGCTGTGTTGAGTTTGGCATGTATGTGCCTACACCCAAACAGAGACAGAAGCACATGGTTGGATATTTTGACTTGGAGCTCAGAAATGGGTTAGAGTTGTCAACATATAGACTGTATGGGAGGTCATGAGTGACTGAAATTGTCTGTGGAGAGAACAAAGAAAGAGAAGAGGGAACTGGGCAAATCCTGAAAGACTCGGTCAGGTAGACATCAGTAGAGAAGGCAAAGCCATTGAAAGGAGCCGTGAAAAGAGGCGGCCAATGATGTGGAAGGAAAATGGGGAACCAAGAGAATAAAGATTCAAGGAGGAAGAAATGGGCCAGGTAGTGTTATCAACCTGACTGAACATCAGATCTCACCAGGGAGCTGTAAAAAGTATTGATGCAGCCCTCCTTCCGCACCTTCCTACCCCACACGTTCTTGCTTTCTTTTTGTGTCTTAACTTCAGGGGACACAAGTGCAGGTTAGTTTCATGGGGAAATCGTATAATGGCGAGGTTTGGGCTTCTATTGAACCCATCACCCAAACAGTGAGCATGGTATCCAATAAACAGTTTTTCAACCCTTGTTCCCCTCCGCCTCTCCCCTTTAGGAGTCCCCAGTGTCTGTTGTTCTTGTCTTTATGTCTGTGTGTACCCAGTGTTTAACTCTGGCTTATAAATTGAAAACAGGTGGTATTTGATTTTCTTTTTCTCTATGAATTCGCTTAGAACAATGCCTCAGCCCCTTCCCCCATCCACTTCCTGGCTAACAGAATTAGTCCTTAGAATCTTGGACTCTCTGAGTCCCCAATATAAAATAATCCTCCTACTTAATCTCTTATATTGTCTGTAATTTTGTTTCAGGATTAAACAAAATTTGAATTCAAAATAATACATTTATTTGTGTAATACTTGTTTAAAGACGGTTTCTCTACCAGGCAAGGCATTCCACAGGAAAGGGCAGGGGTCATGTAGTTTAATTTACCTGCCTTGCACATACTTGGCATGTAGTAGGTACTTAATAAATGCTTAGAAAAAACCGTTTATTTGACTTTTACCAAAACATTCATTTCATTATAAAATTTTAGTTATGCTAGAAAGAATTTTAATCCCCAAATCTTCTATTTTAATAATTTTAAAAAAGTTTTTAAACTTGATATGTTTTAGGGTTTTTTCTTTAGAGAAAAACACATTTTCAGTAACATATTTACACAAATATTGAATTTGTGTATAATTTGGAGGATAAAGAGTGTAGAAAAGAGAGTCGACATGTCCCACTTTTTTACATAATGGACACCTTTCTCTCTCTCTCTCGATACTTTATTAACAAAGTAAGTGAATTCTGGAAACTCAGTTCAAGCAGCCAAGAACATCATTTCATTAGTGGAGGGTCACAGACAGAGGGTATAAGTGACATTCATTGTACTTTGCTATCTGTATTAGGTGCTTTCCACGTCTTATCTTGTTTATTCCCTTCAACAGTTATAAGAGATAAACATGAGTATTCCTGTTTTATAGATGATCAAAGTATTAACTCGTGTTAAAGGTATGAGATAACACAAAGGATCAGATGATCAAATCAGACTCACGTGGTTCAGAGATCTTACACAGTAGCAAGTAATACAGGCATGTGCTGCATAATTACATTCTGGTCAATATCACATATATGACGGTGGCCCCATAAGATTATAATACTGTATTTTTATTGTAACTTTTCTATGTTTAGATACACAATAGTGTCTCAACTGCCTACAATATCCAGTACAATAACCTGCTATATAGCCTGGGAGCAACGGGCTGCACCAAATAACCTAGATGTGTAGCAGGCTACATGACCTAGGTTTTTGTGTAAGGACACTCTGTGATGTTCACACAGTGGTGAAGTAGGCTAAAGAAGCATTTCTCAGAACTATTCCCGTCGTTCAGTGACACATGGCTCTAGTTTCAAGCATATACAACTTAAAGGCACAGATGAAGCAGGGAAAAGTCCAGGAACACCAACACAGCCCTGAGGTCATTTTAAGCTCTGGTCCTAATTAGCAAACAGAGTCTCTAAGTGATGTGTACAGTCCCATCACTTGCACAGAAGGCAGCTGTTCTTCAATGAAACATCCTCAATTTACATGGTCTGACAATTAAGTTTGCGAATTTGTTACCAGGAGCTTATGTTGGCCGTATTGTATGAATAACTCAATAAAGTTTTATAACCTTGGTATATCAGCGTCTCGCAGCTGTGTGTGTGTTGACATATGGCAGTATCTTGCTGAGTGGCATTCATTCTTGTTGTTATGTGTTTTTGTGTGCCGTCCTGAGAATGTTGGAGCTTGAATTAGGGCAACGGACAAACATTAAATTTCTTGTTAAATTTGGCAAGAATGGAAGTGAAATCAGGGACATGTTAGTCCAAGTTTATGGGGATAATGCCATGAAGAGAATGGCAGTGTACAAATGGATTAAACGTTTTTGTGAGGGGAGAGAAAGCATCACTGATGAAGAGAGGTCAGGACTGCCGGTAATAAGCAGAACTGAGGAAAACATTACAAGCCTGAATCGCACCCCACATCTTTAAAATAAAAAATTTAAAAAGAGAAAACCTTGCAAAAATTCATTGAACTGCGCATCAAAATTTTTGACTGACTGTGAGAAGTATAGCAGACCAAGCGAACTTTGACAGAAAAATAGGAAAATTTTAACTGAAAATCTTGGCATGAGAAAGGTATGTGCAAAAATGGACCCAAAGGAACTCTTGTATCATGACAATGCACCAGCTCACACAGCTCTGTTTGTGAGGGAGTTTTTAGCCAGTAAACAAATAATGTATTGGAACGCCCTCCCTACTCACCTGATCTGGCCCCCAGAGACATTTTTCTTTACCCAAAATAAAGAAAATGTTGAAAGGAAGACATTCAGGATATCAAAGGGAATATGACAACAACTCTGATGGCCATTACAGAAAAGAGTTCCAAAATTGCTTTAATGGGTAGACTAGGTGCTGGTATTGGTGCATAGCTTCCCAAGGGGAGTACTTCAAAGGTGACTGCAGTGATATTCAACAATGAGGTATGTAGCACTTTTTCTAGGTTGAGGTCGTGAGCTTGATTGTCAGATCTTGTATACTCTAGTATCTACATAAACTATATGACATTGTTTAAGCAGACAACTTCCATAATCCATAAATTCCAGATCTGATTGCCATAGCAATCAATCCTATGGGAAAGACTAAGTTCATACCCCTGAAAGCATTCCATAGGTAAGGACTCTCCCAGTACAAATAGTATTAGTGTGTTTGTCTAGAGACAGTCACTACATGTTTACAAGGAAATTTGACCAGATGATCTTCTATTTTTCTTTCCCAAGGTATTTTCTCAGTAAAGGGAGAGATTCTATTACAGGCTTGCTGCTAACCATTCCTTTCTAGGGTGGCACAGCCAGTAGACATCAGAGCTGGGATTCAATTCCAGCTCTGTCTCACTTGCAAGACCATTTTTTCCAATATACCATTTTATCTCTAAACTTCAGGAGTTTGTAGTTAGGAGACTTCACAAGTATTACTGCCATTTAATGTACTTTAGCTTTTATTTTTAGTGAACACTGTTATCAACATCTCTTAAACGGCCATTAAGTAGTCCTTGACAGTCTAAGAATCAGATTTGTAGTAGAAAGGGAGAAAGCAGAAAGAAAAGATCTGGGGAGAAAGGGAAATAAGATTCAACTAATGACATCATTTGAACTGGATGATAAAGTGGGTGATTCTTCTTTAACAGATTGATGGATAATAGGTATCATATTCATTTACTGGTTTCAATAGATGATAAATAGTAGTTTGCTTCTGAGTGGCACATGTTATGATATGAATGTGTCTCCCAGAATACATGTATTGAAAACTTAATCCCCAATGCAACAGTGTTGGGGATGGGCCTAATGGGAGGTGTTTAGGTCATGAGGGCTCCACTCTTATGAATGGATTAATAATGCTGCTATAACATTGGGAGGCTGAGGCAAGTGGATTGCCTGAGCCCACGGGTTCGAGACCCACCCAGCCAACTTGGCAAGACCTAGTCTCTACAATAAATCAAAAAAATTAGCCAGGCATGGTAGTGCGTGCCTGTAGTTCCGGCTACTTGGAAGGCTGAGGCGGAAGGATTGCTTGAGGCTAGCAAGTCGAGGCTGCAGTGGCCAGAAATATGCCATGGCACTCCAGTCTGGGTGACAAAGTGAGACTCCAACTCAAATAATAATAATAATAATAATAATACTGCTATAAAAAGAGCTTTTAGGAGTGGGGTTTCTCTCCTCTGCTCTTCTGCCAGTTCCTGGCAGTTGCTGGGCAGATGTCCTTGCAGACGTGTATTTTGTGTGTGTGTAAAGTTGTGGTGGCCTTTTGCAGAATCCTTTAACAAATTTTTTTATTATTATTGATTGAGGTGAAGTCTCTATCACCCAGGCTGGAGGGCAGTGGCACGCTCCCAGTCACTGCAACCTTGACTTGCTGGGCACTGGTGAACCTTCAGCCTCAGCCTTCCAAGTAGCTGAAACTATAGGCATGTGCCACCATGCCCGGCTAATTTTTTGATTTATTGTAGAGATGAGATCTCACCAAGTTGCCCAGGCTAGTCTTGAACCTGTGGGCTCAGGCAAATCTCTCACCTCGGCCTCCCAAAGTGCTGGGATTATAGGTGTGAGCCAGTGCGCCCAATATTGCAGAATCTTTTGTGATAATTCTTGTTATCAGGCATATGTGCATGAGAAACCTCCTCTATGGCCTTCTCCAGCTCCATTTGCCAGTGTTTGACACAAGTAACTCCATTTGGATTCTGGCAGCTTTTACACTTGTAAGGACTAATTGTGTGCCTCTCCTTCTCACACTGTGTTCAATAACTTCACATTGGCAGCTTGCAACTGGCCAAGGTAAGAGTATTCACATCACAGAAGTAATCAAATGCTATAAACCAGGGCCTTTTCTTCCCAGAAGACTGTTTGCTGAATGTTTACCAATGTGTCAACGTATGTAAATAGATATACAAGGCTTTCCTCTTCCTCTTTCTAATCCCCTTTTCTCCCCTTCCTGAGTTAGGAGCCAACTGAAAGACAGAAGATCCATATCTCAACTTAAATACGAATAAATCTGATTACAAGTCACAACATCAATATGTAGCTAAATGGGTTCCTTAATTCTTTGCCCCTGAACAGAGTCTACCCTTGTGGTTGCTGGCAGGGCTGAACTAGTACAGGCTATGAGTTTCCCTCACAGGGGCAGGCCACTTCCTGCATGTTGGAGCAGAGTGTGGTCAGACCATTCTGAGTAGCAGGAACAGAGGGAGGGAGATAGAAAGAGAGAGAGAGGCTGTGCCCTGCACTCTCAGCCCCTGCTTCACAGTCCCAGTCACACTAATTGAGTAGGACACTTCTTTGCTCTTGGGTAGAGCTGACGACAGGGATGCCGAGAGGGAAGCTCTTCTTCCCAACACCCAGAAAAGGAAAAAGCTTCCAGCTTATGAGCCACAGTAGGAACTTGAGTTGTAGAAGGGAATGGTTTGTCTTACACTATATCTTATTTTATCCTCCTTCTTATTACTTATTAAAATCAGTTGTTGATGATATACTGCCAGACATTTTGCTCTGTAATGCTATCAAATTGAACAAATCAAAAATTAGCCAGGCGTGGTAGTGCGCGTCTATAATTCAGGCTACTTGGAAGACTGAGGTGAAAGGATCACCAGAGCCCAGCAGGTCGAGGCTGCAGTAGCTGGGAGGATGCCACTGTACTCCAGTCTAGGTGACAGAGTGAGACTCCAAACTCAAAAAAAATAAAAACAATAGAAGTGAAATAAGCCAGGAGCGATGGCTCACGCCTGTAATCCCAGCACTTTGGGAAGCAGAGACAAGAGGATTGCCTGAGCCCGGGGGTTGGAGACTAGCCTGGGCAACTTGGCAAGACCTAGTCTCTACAATAAATTAAAAAATAAAAATAAAAATTGCTGGGCGTGGTGGCATATGCCTGTAGTTCCAGCTACTTGGAAGGCTGAAGCAGGATTGCCTGAGCCCAGCAGGTCGAGGCTGTGGTGGCCATGAGTTTGCCACTGCATTCCAGCCTGGGCAACAGAGTGAGACTCCAACTCAAAAAAAAAAAGAGAAGTGAAATGGTGGAAACATTTTTATGGGAAGTAGATGTGGTCATGGTGGTTATTTTACTTAACAAGGCACTTAAAATATATGCTACGCAGTTTTGATTTCTCTTTCTCCTTAAAAAAAACGTTAACAAGGCTCTGACCTATATCTACCCGTGTTAAAATATCAGATCTCTTTGAGAATTTTCATCTAGCAACCAGTTAATTCACTGAAAAGGTGATAATCAGACGAAGCATTTGAATGAAATAACTTATTGTTTAGCTGAATTGGCTAGTTGCTTGCAAGAATTGACATCAGTTCTGTCCGGCTGTTAATCCAGCAGCCCTGCAGAGACAGCCACTCTTTCTTTGTCAAGTCATAGCATAATAAAATTTTGTCTACATTTCCAGTTTCATGTGTAAATGTTTAAAAGAATGCACAATCCAGACATTATTTTTAATTGTTAGTATGATACATAATCCCTTGTACTGAGTATTTCGAGTATTTTCTTTTGGGAGCCTAAGATAATTTCAGCCTTTTACATATCTCCTGGCTCTTCCTGAAGTTCAATCAAGCCAAATGTCAAATAGAAGATTTTATATTAGAATTATCTAATGGACATGTCCTTCTAATAATGGCTATTATCTAAGCAGTATCACTCTTAGAAAGGCTGAGAGTGATACTGCTTAGATAATAGCCATTATTAGAAGGGCATGTTCATTAGATAAAAATTTTTCCACCATTTCACTTCTCTTTTTTTTTGAGTTGGAGTCTCACTCTGTTGCCCAGGCTGGACAACGCTGCAGACTATTTTTTCATCCAAGGAAATGAAGTGGTCCCTTCTTCATGTGACAGGGCCTTGCAGTTGGCACCAAGTGGCACCATTGTTGGCTGACCCAGTAGGAAGCCAGGGACAGAGTGTCATCGCTGTGCTCCCATCTCTGCACCTACCGGGTGAGGAAACACTGTCACACCATTGTGAGGAGGCTTGTTGTCCTGCAAATGTGACCTCCAAAAGAACAGTACCAGGACACTTCAGCACTGGTGTGAACTTCCTGCCCTGTCCCCAGGCTGCAGCCCACACATCACTTAGGAAGCTCAATGCAGTTTGTGTTTCATTTGTTTGACGGACTTCATTTGAGGTAATGTCTCACTCCCTAAGTTCCATTGAGGAAGTATCATATTGATTACAACTGTGGCAGAGATTATGATTACTACTGTGATTTTGCTACAACAGACCTGTTAGAGAAAGCACCGCAATGAGCGCTTTACTGGCAAAAATAGAATGAATCTAGTTTGCATATAAAACTTGCATGTTGTTCACTCACAGTTAACAATCACAGATGCCTCCTCATGCCATAATGCTCTGTCCCCTCCAGCGAATTTAAACATCTCTACACTTAATCTTCTTCACTTAAAAAAATTTTTTTTTGTAAGAAGGGCTCTGATTATGTGTATAAAACATTGACATCTCACAGGTGATGGAAAGATAAGCAGACAATTGAAACCTCTTGATTTGGAGAGGTTGTGCTTGATTATCATCATTTATTGATTATCATCATTTATTGCATTTTAATATTAAATATTAAATAAAATACATTGTCATTTTATGAAAAAATTCTTAAATGGTTATTATTATTGAAGATGGAATGTTGACAGTAATCTAAATGACTGAAACTCTTTTGTTATTTCATAGACCTATGGCATCATTTTGGATTCTCCTTTGTCAGTTATTCAACAAACATTTTATGGACACCTGTCATGTGCCTGTGACCATGCTGGGTACCGAATATGGTAGTGGAGACCAAGAGACTTGGCTTAGGTCACTTCCTTGGAGCAGCCCACAGTCTTGACATAGAGATTAACAAGTAGAGGAGAAGTTACAATTCTGATTAGTAAGAGTAATAATAGGGACAGAGTAGCCATCCTAGGGGGGCTGAAATTGAGGTGTGGCTACATTTAAACCTGAAACATAACATTTCGCTCCTTAAGAATCTTCCTTATCCATAAAAAGAGTGGAGAAGCACTCGCGAGTATGTTTAAAATAGAATGTAGACATATTCAAGCAGATTTGGTGTGTGTGTATGTGTGTGTTTGTGTGTGTGTGTGTGTGTGTGTGTGTTACATTTGGAGTGAGTTAGGGAACATGAGAGAAGTCATATTATATGAAGGTGGAATCTGGTAAGACAAGCCAAATTTAGCAAAAGGACTGAGAGATGAAGGGAAGGTGTTGTTTATATAAAGTATGACAGTAGGCTCTAAACTCATTCAATCTTTTCTAGTGTTCCTGGATTTTTATGTGTGAATGAAAATCCTCTAGTTTTGAAGTTCGAGTAACCCTGTCAAAGTCGGACCCTGTCAACAATATTCTTAGCAGAGAATAAAGTGCATCTTCTTTATTTTGCAAGATTGCAGATATGGGAGAGCATGGTGACGATGTCTAGCATCAGTAGCCAGGGCAATTAACAGCAATTTGTATCTCAGTGGGGCCATGCAGAACTTGGGGTGACAGAGGCCAGCAGTGATGCATGGCTTGGGTTGCCACAGCCTGCAGAGACAATACTGCACCACTATGCACCTTATCTTGTGTTGCACCTTTGAATGTTGTCAGGTTCCTCAAAAACATTGCAAGAAATAGTGTTATAGAGACCAGTGCAAATGGTGGCCCAGACTGACTTTTTATATTTATGTTTTTGTAGAGATGGGGGTCTCATCTTGTTGCCCAGGATAGTCTTGAACTCCTAGGCTCAAATGATCCTCCTACCTTGGCCTCCCAAAGTACTGGGATTACAGGCATAAGCAATTACATCCAGCCCAGACTGATTCTTTAGTGTGTACAAGGCCCTCCTTGGGAACTCCCATAGCACTTTGAGTGCCTTTTTGAGCTTGTGGGAGCTTAGCCCAATCAAGATTTGGCATGAATATGAATGAAACTGCCATGATCACACTAGTTGGACATTTTAAGCCTAAGTCAAATCCTTGTTTTTCTTAGCTTTCTTTGTCAGACCTATTCCAGATCTGCTTAGGCGTCCTTGGTGCTGGACGCATTAGTTGCTAGTTGTCTTGATTCTCTTTCAAACTGGAATTCTGGATAGATAAACCCAAGGATGCATTGTCTTAATGTTACACATCATTGCTTGTAGGAAGCAAGGGGAGATATGGACAGTTACATTCTTTTTTTTTTTTTTTGGAGTTGGTGTCTCACTCTGTTACCCAGACTGGAGTGCAGTGGCACGCTGCCAGCCACTGCAGCCTCGACCTGCTGGGCTCCAGCGATCCTTCGGCCTCAGCCTTCCAAGTAGCTGGAACTCCAGGCATGCACTACCATGTCCGGCTAATTTTTAAAATTTTATTGTAGAGATGAGGTCTCGCCAAGTTGCCCAGGTGGGTCTCGCACCTGCGGGCTCAGGCAATCAACTCACCTCAGCCTCCCAGAGTGCTGGGATTATAGGCTGAGCCACCGAGCCCGGATGACAGTTACATTTTTAAAGGCACTTCCCTTTTGTAGTTTGCTTGAATCTGACATATTCAATCCTGAAAACAATTTTCCAGTCCAGGACCAGTCCTTTGGATTCAGTTCAGTAATACATTAAGAATTACATCAGACAAATGGGAGCAAACAAAGAGGAGAAGACTAAGGTTACAAGTTTAAAAATGTTTTTTTCCACAAATATGTGGTATGTATCTTCAAATTCAGGGTAATTAAAGGGTAAGAAAGTAGTAAAGGGGAAAGAAAACACAAATACGCACACAAAAAAGCTAGTCTGTTTTTGCCAAATACAAAGAAAATATGAATCATGAAATATTGTCATATTATTACCTAATTTTATCTTCTCTTCCCTCTCCTCCTCTTCCTCCCTCTCCACCCACTCCTTCTCCTCCTCCTCCTTTTTTGAGTCAGGGTCTCACTCTGTCACCCAGGCTGGAATGCAATGGCATGATCATGGCTCACTGCAGCCTCCAAGTCCTGGGCTCAAGCAATCCTCCTGTGTTTGTCTTCTGAGTATCTGAGATTGCAGATGTGCACCACTACACCTGCCTAATTTTTAAAGCATTTTTTTGTAGCGGTGAAGTCTTGCTATGACTGGTCTTGAACTCCTGGGCTCAAGTGATTCTCCTGCCTTGGCCTCCTAAAGTGCTGGGATTACAGGCATAAGCCACCATGCCTGACCTCTAATTACTTCTTATTTGAAATTTAGGTCCTATTATTTTCAAAGTGTCAGGGAACCTTTAAGGAGTTTGCGACTGTACATTTAGATGTAATCGGTATATGGGTTAAAATAAAAAAGAGATGTGAAGTCAGTTTTTCTGCTAACTCATTTTACCAACAATCTGCACACATGACTAAATAGGTACTAGAAGAGTTTGGAAGTCCTCTGCCAACATTTATAGAAACCCCTTCTTTTAGGAGCTAAAATGCATGCAGTGGTTAAGCTCTTGTGCTTTGGTATGTGTGCCTCTATTCTTCAATGGATTCTATCCCTTTGTCATTTTTAGAAAAGGTCTTACATTCTTTGACTCACCTTCCATTAAAAGGCTGCATCTATTTCCCTCTCTCTGCAGAGATTTGTGACTCCTCCGCCAATAGAATAGAGTGTAAATTGTGCTATGTGGCTTCCAAAATAAAGTCACAAGAGACAATGCAGCTTCTACCTTGTTTCTTAGAGGAAGCCTCCAAGTTCTACTTCTAGTGCTGATGTAAGAAGTCCCACTGTCCCTTTACTACTGTGTGGAAGAGTCCAACCTTCCAGATATCCTGCCAAGGCACCGGGCATATGGATGAGTCACCTTGGGTCCTTCAAACCCATCATCTACTAGCTAGCTAACCACTCAGTGGCCTCCATTAACATCATGAGAAACAGAAGAATCGCCCCAAATCCCTAAAAGTATTGCTTTTCCATCCCATCTCAATTATTATGACTCACATCATTTAAAAAGCTAATTTTCAATGAAAACTTTTCAAGTAGAAACATTAACTAGAGAGACTTCAA
Organism: Carlito syrichta; assembly: GCF_000164805.1. Classification (NCBI taxonomy): domain Eukaryota; kingdom Metazoa; phylum Chordata; class Mammalia; order Primates; family Tarsiidae; genus Carlito; species Carlito syrichta. The sequence goes on along the minus strand of NW_007251400.1, from coordinate 400,005 downwards.
ATCTGCCCAAACCACTGACCCACAAAATCATGAGCTATAACAAAACGGTTGTTGTTTTGAGTCACCGAATCTTGGGGTCGTTTGTAACCCAGTGTTAGATAACTGGAACAATTCCTTAGAAGCCACTTTCAGGGAACCTGTTGTGCTCTGAAATTATGTGTTCTTGTTTTTGAAATTCAGAATTGCATTTTGTACAATATTAAAGTAAGGGGTTAAATGATGTCAAAATTACCTTACTAATACTATATCTCAGTTTATTTTATGGCTTAAGTTGACTTTTATTGTCTGTTCTGGGGACTTCACCCATGTGTAGGAAGCCTGTGTGGGTTCTGAGTAACCAACACCTAACTAATGGTGAATCTCTGGAGTTCACTTGTGTGTTGATTGAGAACTGTCTATGTTGAAAACAGTTGTAGCTCTGGAAATAAACTCAGCTCTACAAGTTAATGCTGTCTGCAAATGGAGTGGCTGTAGCTGCAGAAAGGATGGTAAGGTGAACTCCAACAGCCCTTTTACTACAGGTCTCTCCCCTCTCACATTCTGCCTTGCGTTGGCATGGTGTTTCATGGGCCAGCTCCCAAATGCTCAGTAACATTTTTGTTTGATTTGTTCCATGGTGCTTACCACACTCTGCCTTGAATTTTATTTATTTGCTGTCCTCTCTGCTACTAAATTTTAAGCTCCTTGAGAATGGATCTTATATTTCATCAGTTTTCTATCATTTGGACAGTACATGCTGCCTTAAAAGACAGATTTTTTTATTGATAAAAGGATGTTTCTTTCCTAAAAGGGCTGCAATGGCCAATTGATATAGTTTGGATATTTGTCCACTCCAAATCTCATGTTAAAATTTGATCCTCAATGTCGGAGGTGGGGCCTAGTGAGAGATATTTGGGTCTTGGGGGCATGTCTGGCTTGACGCTGTCCTCATGGTAATGAGCAAGTTCTCTCAGTCATGAGTGAGTTTTCCTTCCATTAGTTCCTATGAGATCTGATTGTTAAAAGGAGCCTGGCACCTCTTCCCCTCTCTCTTCTTTCACTTCCTGCCATGTGATCTCTACACCTCTTTTGGAACTTCACCTTCCAGACTCAGATGTTGGCACCATGCTTCTTATACAGCCTGCATAACTGTGAGCCAAATAAACCTCTTTTCTTTATAAACTACCCAGCCTCAGGTATTCCTTTATAGTAGTGACACAGCAGAGTAAGACACCAATAGATAATGTTCTGACCCTAAATTGCCAATCTCAGAACTTCTCCTCTCCTTTTTCTTCATGATTTAGAATCACAGCATATCACAGCTGCCTAGGAACATAAAGATAATTTACATATAGGGGGACTGAGAACAGGGGCTGCCTAGTGAGTGTGAAAGCTGGACTGGAGCCCAGGTCTCCCAATTCCAAGCCAGAGTTGCTTCCACCAAACTAAGCAACCTCTTCATGTCACTGACTTACCTGTTATCTCCATTCTAGCAGTGTTGACAATGAAGCATATCATGAAATGGCTGCTCCACAGATCTCTTTCTGGCCAGTTCCGCATCTTTTACCACTGTCTAAACTCCCTCAATTTTGTCTTTCCATCCCATTTCATTTATTGTGGTTACACAGTTTTAACAACTCATTTTTCAAGTAGGAACTGGAAGGGGAGAGTGAGTGTTTCCTTCAAAAAAGCATTTTCCCCCCAGGGCTCTCAGGCTCATCTTATATTCATTCATTGATTCAGTAAGTATTTATCATTAATATTTCAGTATATTGCTTTGTGATGCTTTGCTTATTTGTGCTATTACATTTTTGTAATATAGTCAACATTATCACTTGTTTTCATTTCTTACTCAAAACATTCACTGTTGTTTTGGATGTGCTTTGCACTAATTCATTCATTCAGCAAATACCTGTTGGTACCGGTACCCATATGTACCCTGTCCTAGGAACTGGGGATAGAGTGTTGAATGGAACAGGCATGGTCCTTGTGTTCAAAGAACCTGCAGTTTAGCATTGTATTGGCTGTCTTGGTTCTGCTTTTTTCTCTGCCTCATCTTCCCAATTTGAAATTTTACAGGAGAAGAGAGAATAGCTGAGCACATTTTCCATTCCATCACATTCTTTCTTACATTCCAGGACTTGACCCTGACTCCAGATTATTTATAGTGAAGACTTTCTTTTCCCCCCACTCCCAGCACCCACAGCTCTACCCACTCTCATGCAAGTGCTTGTTCATCTCTCTGTGTCTTCATGCAAGGTCATTTCTAAACTCTGGCATGTCCTCATCACTCTGTCTGAAAAACATCCATTCATCCTTCAAGTTCTAGCCCAGATGTTCTTGTCTTATGAAGCTTTTCATTCCTCAGCCACGCTAGCTTCCTTTCAAGTGCTCAATAGCACCCAGATTCTTATTTAATGACACAAAACCAGTCTAAAAATACATATGGATATGTACGAATGCAATTCAAATCACAATATTAGGTCTTATAAAAAAGAAAACTTTTTAAAGTTATGTATACACGTGAAAAAAAATCACTTGTGTGAAATTCCAACCTGTCTCCCTCCACAGAAGAAACCATGGTTACAAGTCTGTTGTAATCTCTTCTAGATACATATGCTATGTATACATGAATAGGAATCCCAAGAATTCTTTGGGAAAACTGGACATAAAAAAAGAAACACACAAAAGAAGCTAGAAAACGATGCCTAAGAAGAATGTGACATGTGAAAGGTGACACGCCTTACCAGTAGTTATAATAATCCCAGCCACCACTTACTGACAACTTACCCTGAGCCAGGTACTGTTCTGAACACTTTACTTGAATTACTCATTTGATCCTCACAACCCCACATATTAGGTATGGTTATTATCTCTCTTTTATAGATGAAGACATTGAAGTAACTTGTCCAAGATCACGAAGTTGGTAGCATCTGATCTAAATCTACGCCTTCAGTTTCAAGAGCTCACATACTTAAACCATCCTGTTTAAGATGATTAAAACAGTCATAAAAGCTACAGCTATAAAAAGTGTGATATTGACACAGGAATAGATAAATAGAACACTGGAACAGAACAGAGTTCAGAAATAGATTCATGGAAGAGGTGACATTCCAATTTAGTGGGAGAAGATGGGATACTTAACAAATGATGTTGGCATAATGGGATATGTCTTTAGAATAAATCAGTTATATCCTTTCCTCAGATCATATTTTTAAAAATCTAGATAGATTAAAAGTATAAACTCTAAAAAAAATTTAAAAAATTCAAGAGGGACTCAAGTGTCATGAAGGAAAAGACTGACATATTTTGCTACATAAAAATGAAATCAAATTCAAAGAAAATTTATATACTGGGAAAAAATATTTGTATTACATATGAGAAATAAAGGACTTCTACAAGATAGTAAGACCAAAAACCTATTAGGAAAATGAGCAATGTATAATGAAGGGAAAATTGACAGAATAGGAACTCCAAATGTCCATTAAACATAAGATTAGTTATTTAATTTTCCAAGTAGTCAGGGAAATTTAAATTAAATAGCATCATTTTTTCACCATTCAATTAGCAAAAGCTTTAAAAAGTGATGGCATTTAATGCCAGAGAATCTCTCAAGGAATCCACTGTCTAGAGTCTCTCTCTCTTTATCTGTATGTATATAGATAGATAGATAGATTTTATATATATATATGACTGAAGGATGGGCCCTCATTCATTGCTGGTGTCTGTATTTTAAGGTTTAATCAGTGAATACATACTTAGAAGTCTATCTCATAAAAATAAATACACACAGAAGGATACAAACAAGAAGATGGTCATTAAAGTATTGTTTGCATTGGGAGAAAAAAGAAAGAAAAACAAACTGAATGTCCTACAATAGGAAAATAATTGAATGAGTTCTACAGTATGCAACATTATGCAGTCGTGTAAAAAAATGAATCATATCTATATTCGTTGACTAAGAGAGATATTTTTTTGAATTGGAGTCTCACTCTTGTCACCCAGGCTGGGGTGCGGTGGCATGCTCACGGCCACCACAGCCTCGACCTGCTTGGCTTAGGTGATCCTTCTGCCTCAGTCTTCCAAGTAGCTGGAACTACAGATGCATGCTGCCACACCTTGCTAGTTTTTGTGATTTATTGTAGAGACGAGGTCTCACCAAGTTGCCCAGGCTGATCTTGAAACCCAGGGCTCAGGCAATCCTTTTGCCTTGGTCTCCCAAAGCACTGGGATTACAGGCTTTGGGTAGATTGCTAAACTGAAAAACTGAAAAGAAAGTTGCAGAATAATATGGGTAGCATAATTCCATATTTGCCAAAGTGAAGCAAACAGAAAGCAAGCAAATAAAGCCTTTGTAGGTGTGCTGTGTTTGATGGAGAAAATGTGGAAGGATACACATCAGGCTGTTACCTGGATTTCTTCAGAGAAGTGGGCGTGGGGGAATGGGAAAGGGGGAAGATAATGAATGCCTTGGACTGTTTAATGCTTTGAACTATTTAATTTGTTATAATGAGGACACATTACTTTTGTAAGTTAAAAAAGTCTTTTCTTTGGGTACTCCAACTATTGTCTGACTTTTTTTCATTATGCCTTGGAATGTTACTTATATTTTGTCATTATTCCCCCTTCCCCACTGAAGACAAATATTTTCATCTCCCCAAGGTCAGTTAAGAGTTACTCTATTATAAAGCATTTTCTGATTTGCTTCCCAGGTAGACTTTCTTTGTACCACTATGATTTTTTTTTTACTATAAACTTAGCACCCATCAGAGTTAACTGTGCCATGTGTTTACTGATCTGCTTACCTTTTGCTAGAATGTAAACCTTTTAAAGGAAGAGACTCTGTTTAGTGTATTTAGTCATCTCTGTGCTTGATACAGAGTCAGTGCTTAATAGATGTTTGTTAAGTGGAGAAGCTAAGCCTTTGAAGGAGAGATTTACCTTGTACAGTGTAGCTCATAAGCCTATTTATGGTGCTGTTCAAAAATATCATTGCCAGTCAGCAACCTTTAAAAAAACCTGATGATTAAGGAGATTATAAACCTTTTTCTGCTGAATCTTAGTGGGAAAAAAAAATCCCTAAGATGGATATATTTAAATTAGCCTTGAGAGGTTAAGTTCTCATATCATATATTTACTGATAATAAAAATAGATTTCCCCCTAGTTCCACATGTCCTCACATTTAGAAAAGTGTCACCAAATACGTACAGACATTGCTGAGAGACCTAAATGACAGAGTTAGAAAGGGGAGAGGTCATACTTGCCATTTAAGATGTACTTTTAAAAAAATTTCCCCAATGGAAGTAGCATTTAAAAATGCTATATAAGTAATGCACAATCATTGTAAAAAACATGCAATGCAGAAATTCATTTTAAAAAGTGGAAATTATTTAGAATCTTGCTGTCTGTTCATTAATACAGTTAGCATTTAACAATAAATATATATTATTTCAGACTTTTTTCTGTGCCTGCAACACATATTTTTACAAAACAAGATCATACTAGCATACTATTTTGCAATCTGATTTTTTTTTACTTAAAATAAAACCGGTCATTTTCCATATTAATAGATATAAATTTTCATCAGCACTTTTAATGGTATGTCTTCTCTGGATGGATCATAAGTTATTAAACCAAATGTCTGGCTGGGCACAGTGGCTCATGTCTGTAATCCCAGCACAGCATTTTGGGAGGTCGAGGTGAGAGGATCACTTGAGCACAGGAGTTTGAAACCAGCCTGGGCAACATAGCATGATCTCAACTCTACAAAAAATAAGAAGTTAGCCGGGCATGGTGGTGCATGCCTGTAGTCCCAGCTACTTGGAGGTTGATACAGAAAGATCATCTGAGCCCAAGAGGTTGAGGCTGTGGTGAGCCGTGATCATGCTACTGTACTTCAGACTAGATGACAGAGTGAGACCCGACTCAAAAAACACCCAACAATTTCTCATTGAGAAACGTACTTCTTTTGTTTACTGGTATAAAAACCTATCTTGGGATTGCTATCTTGGGTTCTGTAGTTTGATTATTTTCCCTAGGATAAATTCCTAACTGTGGAATTACTAGGCTAAAAGACACCTACATTTTAAATATAATGCCAAATTCCTCTTCAGAAAATATTTTCCAATTTCAACTTCTCTCAACATCATAGAGAAGTTTCTGCTTGCCACACTTACAGGAACATTGAGTATTGTCATTCTTGTTAATTTGCATTTCTTTTATCACTAGTGAGGTCAAATACTTCCTCATTAGTTTTCTTTGAACTTTTATTACAATGAGGAGGGTGTTGTATGTTAAAGAAGTTTTTAATTTTTAATGTGCTTCATCCATCATCTTTTTAAGGTACTGGCTTTTGGGGTCATATTTAGAAAGCTGTCTTGCACACCTAGCATTATAAATTGATGCACCTACATTTTCTATTACACGTTTATCATTTTGTTTTTTAATATTTAAATATTTGATCCATCTGCCAATCACTTTGTGGATAAGGTATGAAATAGGGTTTTAATATAACATAATTCTTAAAAAAATTTATTTTAAAGCTGTGGATTTACAATTCGGGATTAGGTATACAAGTGGTCATCATACAGGTAAAGTTTGGGTCTCACTTTGGTCCCCACTTTGCCTGGTTTGAAAGCAGGTACTCTTATTGATGTTGTGTCATCGTGTCCCACTGCCCCCACTTCCCTCCACCCGCCCCTGCACCCCTGGTAGTATCCTGCTATTGCCAATCCCTTTCTTAAAGCTGTAATGTAATTTTTAAATGTAATTCTTAATTGGTTGTCATACTTCCTTTCCAAAATAATATATCTTTCCCCTGTTCCATTGAATTGTAATAACAAAGACTTCAGTAGTGGTTTGTGTGCCAGGCACTATTCCAAGTGCTTTGTGTATGCGAATTCATTTGGACTTTGCCACCATGTTATGAAGTAGGTGCTATTATTATCCCTAATTTAGTCATAAGGAAACCAAGGTTGGAGAAGCTAAGTAACTTACCCGAGATCCTGTGGCAAATCATTGCTCTGCTCTGCTGCCTCTTGGTGAAATACTTCAAGGTCCAGTTCTAAAACAGGTTCCTCCCAACACCCTCTACTCACCCCAGTGAGATATGCTTTCTGCCTTTTGCTTGAAACCCTCATACTAACAGCGCTGACATTCCTGCTTGGGAGGAAGTTTGTGTGTATACATGGCTCATCTTCTACAACAAAGCCAGAATTAAGTGTATTTACTCCAAATGCAAATATACTTAATACTTATAGAAACATAAATCATTCCTTTTGCTATCGTCAGTTTCTGTTTTAATTGAAAAATAATATTTGAACATAGTAAACATTTACATAGTGCAAAAGCAAACACTAAAATATGTCTGTTCCTGCAGTCTCCCTCCAGAGATATTTACTATAAATGTTTCTGTTTATATATATAGGTATGTATGAATGCTTTTTGTTTTGCATAAATAGGGATATTCTAAGTATGTCTTAGAATACTTAGATAGATATGGCTATTCTAAGTATGTCTTCCACAACTTGCTTTTTTCAATCCATATATCTTGAACTTAGTTGCATATGAATACATATAGATTAAACTCATTTTATTTTATTTCAATTTTTTATTTTAAAGATGTGGGATACAATTCAGGGTTAAGTATACAAATGTTCATTATGCAGGTATCCTTGTTGATGAGGTATGCCCCTCATTCCCGGCAGTTTCCCACTACTACCAATTTCTCCACCCCCACTCCCCTGGCAGTTTCTCACAACTGCCAATCCCTTTTTAATAGTATTATGGTAATTGTTCAAGGTCTGCTTATGAGTGAGAAGATGTGGTACTCTGTTCTTTGTTTCTGTGATAGATTGCTCAGTATTATAGACTCGAAGTCCATCCAAGTTTCTGCAAAGTTCATAATTTTGTCCTTCTTTATGGCTGCTTAATATTCCATTGTGTATATGAACCACAGTTTTAAAATTCAGTCCTCTTTTGATGGACAGCACGGTTGGTTCAGATTAAGTTCATTTTAAAAAGACTGTAGAGTATTCCATCCCATTTTAAAGATATGCCATAATTTATTTAACCAGTCCCCTATCAGTGAACATTTAGATTGTTTCCAGCCTTTTAGTTTTACAAACAATGATGAAATAGACACTATTCTACATTTGTCCTTAAGGGTGTTTGGGAGAATATATGTAAAATGAAATTATATCAGGGGAATTGCTAGTTCAGAGGGTATGTACATCAAAAAATTTGATAATGCTAAGTTGAGCCATAGATATTAAAGTTAGACAGTATTTTAGCAATTACATAGTGGATTTTTAATCAATACTTATTGAATACTGAATGACTTTTGAAGGGCAAACAACTTTAATGTGTGTAGACAAAAGCACACTTAATATGTATGGAAAAAAAAGTCTTACAAATTGATTTGCTGTTTATCCCAATGACCTGAAAAAGATAAGCTTGGATAAAAATGTAATAAAATGTTAAGTGGGAGCATAGTCAGAGGCCACTGATGACACTGTCGTTATTCTGAGAAGCAGCATTAGGATGGTTCAAACTAAGGTAAAGGAACCAGACTCAGACTACCTGGGTTGAAGTCCATGTATGCCTTTGATTAAATGTGTGACCTTGTGCAACTGTATTTAAATTCTCTGGGTCTCAACCTTCTTATCTATAAAAATGAAGGAAGTAATAGTGCTTACTTCATAGGATTATAATGAGAAAATACATTTTGCGTGCCTTACCTAGAGCAGTGTTGGTACACAGTAAATGCTCAGTGTTAGCCGCAAGGTTAAGTATCGTTACAACGGTAGAGGTAAAGGAGAAAAGATTATCAAATAAGCTGGTTGGTAACATATTCACAGATGAGAGATTTGAAATACAAAAGTGACACTAGGAACCGATATAAAAGGATGTTTATCCATAGTTTTTATTTGACATAGTGGAGAATCTTTGCCTTTGTTTTCCAGAAAACACAATTGTTCTTGGCTTCCCTTTAGATAATGCACATGCCTCAGTGCAGGATGAGATTGATTTTGGCAACTGAATGAAACATTGGAGTGTTCAGTTTTAAAGGCTCATTCATAAAAAACAATGACAACAAAGCAATTCATTAAAACGTCCTAAAACAATACAAGAAAGGTATTGTTTAGAGTGTTGAATGTGATTCTTGATTTTCGAATAAATTGCTTTGTTTCATTCATGAGAATAGCTGGAATTTTAACAAACATTATATAGTATTTTAAATTTTTGACAAGCTTAAGTTTTGCATAATTTTATGTATTGTTGAGTAAAACTACTATACAGAGCTATATGTAAGCTACATGTGTATATCCATATATGCCATACTATTAGAGGCCCCTTGAACTTATATAATAACTATAAAAATAATTCTATATATTTGGATACTGCTTAAAATGATTTTATCAATTTTTCAATTTTTAGAGTTCAATTTTTAAAAATCATATGCCCTGATTAATTGCTACTCTTGAAAAAAAGTCAAAAATTGGGACATCAAATTTATTTAACATCACATTAAATACAAAAGTATTTTTTTTTATTATGGAAAAAATGCATAGCCAGAAAGGACATAGCAAATTAATCCTTGTTGAAATGTTAATTTTATAACATGAGCTATAAAATCATGTGAGCATCTGATGCCATTAAAGTCAGTTAATTTCTGTAGGACGCAAACTACATGAATCCTTTGTTGGGGAGGAAAAGAACACAGCTATTTTTAACTTGACAACAAAATTGCTATTTCTGCATTATTTTCCCCTGTAAAGCCTCTCAGCAAGATATAAATTGTTTTTCTACCACCTAAAACAAAATAAAAACCTTGCAAATTATTTCATTGCTCAGTCTATGGGATTCCAGATGGTGGTGCTATTGTCATGAAGAAAAACATTCTACCAATTTTTTTTATTTTTTTAAGATGTAAATTTTTATAATTACTCTTTTCTTTGTAAAATAAGCTGTTAAAACAACAACATGATATAGATAGAATTTCTATTGGTCTTTAGAAAACTACTGATTTTAAATTTGGGGTTATTTTAATCTATAGTGATTGTCAGCAATGTACTTAGCAAAGAGATGATGGTGCAATATATTTATTTACGGTGGAGAGTGATTTAAAGTGTACAACAACATCCTTTGTACTTGGAAAGCAAAATGTCCAGAGAATGCCTGTATCTTTGTAAATCACAGTACTGCATTTGTGAAGATTTAAAAATCTGCAGAAAAAAATGCAACATTTCAAGACAGACCGTTACTAAGATGGTCAAAATGGAAATGCTATTCAAATTCAAACAGGAAGAAGACTACGAAAGCCAGTATATAACTGCTAACAGCTTTGCTTTTATTTTAGATAACATTTTGTTGTTGTTTTGTTTTTTCAGTTTGGCCTCCTTGGTGTAAAAGTCGTAAACAAAGAAAAGGAAATGATTACATATTTTTATTCCCAATAGTCACTTTCTAAGAGATGAAAATTTCTTTCTTTCTATAAAATTTCCTTTATGAAATAATGTCTAGGTATCTCTGTGTAGTTCTCTGAATACCTGTGGATGCTTAAGGGGAAAATATCACCACCTACTTATCTGAATTAGGTAAAAACCCAAATGTTTCCAGTGAACGGTCTGTAGCAGTTCTGTGAACCTGGGCAGGGCATTGACTTTGGTGTGGAAATTGTTCCTCTGGCAGAAGCCCATGTTAAAATGATTGAATGAATCTTTCACTGTATGAAAATCAGTCATTCCCTGTAAGGAAATTAGACAACTCATGTCCCTAAGTCTTTGAACGATTGTTTTTTATTAGAGGCATAGACTGCATAGTGGACTCAGAAAGGAATCTGAAGACTAGAATTCTAGAATCCATCAACCCCCTGACTTCTGACCTTAGGCAAAGTGCTGTTGTTGTTTAGTGAAAGTTGTATATGTAAAGTGACCCCTACAAGCAGAAGGAGCTGAGAAACCAAATCTAGTTTGTCATCATTTGTCACTTAATGGAGAACTTCCAGAAAGAAGTGTGGTCTTGGGCAACCAAAAGACTGGTAATCTCTGCACTGTTCAGGGTTTACATACTATTGGAAAAGGGTATCTGTACTTTACAGAGCTACATTCCACGAAAGGACAAGAATGTTATATATATCAGAGCTGGTAATTTGTGCAACAATATCAAGGTTGTTTTAACCTAAGGGCAAGGTTTACCATAAGTACACGATCTTATGCAAAGAATAGCAGATAAAGGGGCATTCCTGGAATGGAGTTAGTCAGAAGTCAGCATGGCAGATTAGCATCTAAAATGGAGTTACTTTAGCCTTTACATTCTACTTCTCTAATATGGTTCTGATGATCTCACCCACGAGCTCCTCTTTCGTGATGGTCCTTGAGCCTTTGGAGAGGGCACTGTGGGTGATGCATTGCATTGATTTGTCTTCTACTTGTAAGTAAAGGCTGCAGTAACAATATGGATAACAGCAAGTGATGATACCTATGTCAAATAGAAGACATAGAACGAATAGTAACTTTTGTCACTATGTTCACCCGGATCTAAACCAAGAGGAGAAAGAAAGGGTAAGTCAAACATTGTGGTTATTTGTTGATGTATGTCTTGAGGGCTAGAATTTTAGTATCAGAATTATTAGGAATATATATATATATATGTATATATACACACTATATAAATATTTATCTCAATAATGGCACAAGTTTTTCTTTGTGTAGTGGTTAATGCATTTAATGTAATGTAATTCTGTAGAACACTCTTTTGTGTGAGTGTTATCTTAAAGTATATCAAAGGAACACTTTGGAGGCTGTTATTAAGAGCTCATTGAGTATATAGTTAGCGAGGGCCTTCACATGCCAGGCCATGTCTTCAATACCTAGAGATGTCACAATAGCTAGAGATGTCTGACTCTACCCTTTCTTTCTCCCAATGGCTCTTCTCTTGGTTTAGATCCTGGGGAACATAGTGACAAAAGTTATTATTAATTTTGTGTCTGATACTTGACATCAGTATCATCTCTATTGTCTATGTTGTTACTGCAATCTCTACTTACAAGTAGAAAACAAGTTAATACAATGTGTCACCCACAGTACCCAAAATAGTTAAATGATCATACCAATGAAAGACAGTGTTTGTCTATGTTTTAATCATATGTAGGAAATTAGTAGGCTTACTAAATGGCTTTGTTTATTGTCCTTGGACCCAAGGGAAATCTATGGTGCAATGTCTTAGCCATCTTTGTAGTAACCAGTGCCACATAACCATGTAGTGCTGTTTGGAGCCAGCCAATTTATGCCAGATGGCTGAGACCAGTCTGTAGCAAACCAGTCCAGCGTTACAATGTATTGGTATTGTTTTGGGGGAATCTAACCCATCCTCTGAGTACAGTTGGGCCATGACTCAGAGGTGTGGTTTTGTTGCTTCTTACATGAGGACGATGATTGACTTAAATACCCCATAGCTGATGTCAGTCAAATGAAGTTGCTCCACATTGGAAGGAAACCTTTTTCATAGTGTGAATTTTGATGTCTTATAATAGGGCCCATTACCTTAGCAATCTTTAGTTGTGGGATAACTATATTTATTATATGTTCTTGTGTGACATTTATTGAAAAAGGCTAGTTATATCTAGAACTGTTAAGTGTCTTGTTAATAGGCCAACTAATCACATTATTTTTGGTCACATCTTTTAAAGGTACACCCCACTGTTGAAGAACCTTGACGAATACTTGTAAGTTTTGTCCTTTATTTCCCTGTATAGGCAATACCTGCTAAAGCAGACTAAAAGTGTGGACGAAAAGATACCAAACCACAAACCCAGCAGGCATCTGTTTGTGAGCTGTCAGCATAATGCTGAGCCCACTGTAGGAAGAGGTTTATTTTCTCTGCTGTTGAGTAGAGGAGCAACAGGAACAGAAGACTACAGGTGGAAATACAAGTGCTTAGAAGGTACTTTATAGGACAGTTCTTACCCAAGAAGTGAAATGACTGTGGTAGTTTCATCTTTGTTAGGATACAGGCAACCTGAGGATTATGGGCTGGAGGTGCATACCAAGCATGAGGTTGGGGAAAAGGTGTTGACCATATTTGTAGGGTTACAGGGGGTGGCAAAGGACCATGTCAAACGACTGACAAGAGTGTTCTTTAAAAGGAGCTGTGTTCTAGTGTATTGGTATGTGAAACATCTTGGCCCAGACTCCAAAAGGATCAGCACAGACCAAGTTATTGACTGGGAAATTCTTCACTCTGCCAAGAAATACCCTGTATAACCTGGGAGAAGTTGTCAGTCCAGCCCCCTTGAGATCCCCTCCCTTGGCTCAAGGTCTCATGGGAGTTTTGTTTTTGTTTGTTTTTGAGTCAAGGTCTCACTCTGTCACCCAAGCTGGAGTACAGTGGCATGATCACAGTTCACTGGAGCCTTGACCACCTGGGCTTAGGCAATCCTTCTACCTCAGCCTCCTGAGTAGTTGGGACTACAGATGTGTGCCACCATGACCAGATAATTTTTTTTAGTTTTGTAGAGAGTGGTCTCACTATGTTGCCCAGGCTGCTCTTGAGCTCCTGGGCTCAAGCAATTTTCCTCCTTGGCTTCCCACAGTGCTGGGATTATAGGCATGAGCCACAGCACTCGGCTTAAGGAGTCTTAAATAACAATTATCATTGGTTTTTTATTAGTTCCAGTAGAAATGCATCTGGTAAAACTTCTTTTTTATAACTATGGAAAATGGACCCTCTTTTACAGTGGTCTTGAGTTGTCAGTATGGCATCAACCTCATATTCGTTTTAACCAAAGGTTTTTATGACTTGAGATAAAACTTTTGCCCACTTATGTAAAGTATTGGATTGTAAGAGTGTTTGTAATTTTGTCTTCAAAATGTCACTTTTTCTATTAATCAACCCTGTCTCTTGAGGATTATATGGTAAATGAAATTTCTAATCTATATCTTTTTTATGTGCTCTATCTTGGACAGGATGTCTAGTGAAATGTGTACCTTGGTCACTATTAATATGTAGAGGGTTTCTAGACATGACACTGGGTTGTTTTAAGCCCTTATTGGTAGCTGTTTAGTTTGTCCTTTTGCAAGGGAAGGCCTGTAACAAACTTCTGGCATTATTTATACATGTTAGTGTGTGCTTTTGTCCAAGCTTACTGGCAAGGGACAGTCTACCTGCCAGTCTCTCACAGGGGTTGCCGTCTTATGTATGTGTCCTGGTGTATGTTTGATGTGGTGGGGGCGCAGGTGAAAGCAAACTAAGTAGTTTGTTACTGTCACCACGAAATCTGGATAGCGGAGGGGCAATCTTGTTCCCTTTGTTATTTATCAGCTTCCTCATCTATGTTTATGTACATAATCAGCTAACTCAGATGACTGTGAGGGAGCTTGTGGTCTAATTTTGCTAGGATATTCGCCTCCATGTTACTGGGAGGTGAATCTGAGCCATGTGTTGACATGATACACAGCTAGCTCACAATGGATGTTTTCATTTACTTATTATTTATTTATGATTTGAGGGGGTCGACTAGCATGTTTGTTATATGAACATATTGTGCAGTGGTGGGGAATTGGGTCTCAGATGCCCCTTTCCCCAGATAGTTTCTGAACCGTAACTCCCTTCTCCCCTCCCCCTTTTTTGGTGTCTCCAGTGTCTGTTATTTCCACCTTTGTGACTGGATAGCTCCCACATATGAAAGAGAACATGCAGTGTTTGGTCTTCTGTTTCTGAGTCAGTTCACTTAGGATGATTATCTACAGCTCTATCCATGTTGCTATAAGGGACATGATTTTATTCCTTTTTATGGCTGCATAGTATTCCATGGTGTATATATGCCACATTTTCATTATCCACTGATAGGTTGATGGGCATTTAGACTGATTTCACATCTTTGCAATTGTAAGTTCTACTGCAATAAAAATGTGGGTGCAGGTGTCCTTTTTTATATAACAAACTCTGTTCCTTAGGGAAGATACCTAGTAGTGGGATTGCTGGATCAAATGGCAAATCTACTTTCAGTTCTTTGAATAATATCCATACCTCTTTCCATAGAGGTTATACTAATTATCACTCCTGCCAACAGTGTCTAACTGTTTCCTTTCACTGTTCATCTGTGCCAGCATCTAGTGTTTTTTGATTTTTCAAAAATAGTGGCCGTTCTGACTGGTGTAAGGTGGTATCTCATTGTGGTTTTAATTTGCATTTCCCTTATGATGAGTGATGTTGAGCATTTTTTCATATGTTTGCTGACTTTTGTATATCTTCTTTTCAGAGATGTTTGCTCATGTCGTTTGCCCACTTTTTAATGGAGTTATTTGCTTTTTTCTTGCTGATTTGTTTAGTTCTTTGCAGATTCTGAATATTAGTTCTTTGTCGATATATAGCTTGGGAATATCTTCTCCCATTTGTAGGTTGCCTATCTGCTCTGTTGATTATTCCTTTTGCCATGCAGTACAGTTTTAGTTTAATTAAGTCACACTTATTTATTTTTGTTTTAGTTGCATTTGCTTTTGGGGTTTGAGTAATAAATTTTTTGCCTAGGTCAATGTCCATAAGAGTTTTTTCTAGGCTTTCTTCTAGGGTTTTATGGTTTCAGGTCTGATATTTAAGTCTTTAATCCATCTTGAGTTAATTTTTGTGTATGGGGAGAGATAGGGATCAAGTTTCATTTTTCTGCATGTAGTGATCCAATTTTTCCAGCACCATTTGTTGAATAGGATGTTCTTTCCCCAATGTATGTTTTTGTCTGCTTTGCCAAAGATCAGTGGGCTATAGGTATCTGAGTTTGTTTCTGTATTCTCTATTCTGTTCCATTGGTCTATGTGTCTGCTCTTGTACCAGTACCATGCTGTTGTGGTTACTATAGCCTTGTAGTATAATTTGAAGTCAGGTAATATGATGCCTCCAGCTTTGTTCTTTTTGCTTAGGATTGCTTTGGCTATTCTGGCTCTTTTTTGGTTCCACGTGAGTTTTAGAATTGTTTTTTTTCTAATTCTGTGAAAAATGACATTGATAATTTGATGGGATTGCATTGAATCTTAAATTATTTTGGGTAATATGGTCATTTTAATAATGTTGATTCTTCCAATCCATGAGCATGATATGTTTCTCCATTTGTTTGTATCTTCTGCAATTTCTTTCATCAGAGTTTTGTAGTTCACTTTGCAGAGATCTTTCACTTCCTTGGTGAAATATATTCCTAGGTATTTTAGCTTTTTGGCTGCTATTGTAAATAGAATTGAATTCTTGATTTGATTCTCAGCATGACCGCCAATGGAGTACAGCAGTGCTACTGACTTGTGTGTGTTGATTTTGTATCTTGAAACTTTACCAAATCCATTTATCAAGTCCAGGAGTCTTTTGGAGTAGTCTTTAGGGTATAAGATAATATTGCTGGCATACACAGATAATTTGATTTCTTCTTTTCCAATTTGGTTACACCTTATTTATTTTTCTTGTCTGATTGTTGTGGCTAAGACTTCCAGTACTATGTTGAATAGTAGTGGTGAAAGTGGACAACCTTGCCTTGTTCCATTTCTGAGGGGGAATGTGTTCAATTTTTCTCCATTCAGGATGATGTTGGTTGTGGGTTTGTCATTTATAACTTTTATTATTTTGAGAAATGTTCCCACTATGCCTATTTTGCTGAGGGTTTTTATCATGAAGGGATGCTGGATTTTATCAAATGCTTTTTCTGCATCTGTTGAAATGATCCTGTGATTTTTGTCTTTAATTCTGTTTATGTAGTGGATCATGTTTATTGACTTGCATAAGTTGAACCACCCTTACATTCCTGGGATAGAACCCACTTGGTCATGGTACAATATATAT
>NW_007251400.1:363399-383184 GCF_000164805.1 Carlito syrichta | reverse complement strand
TACAATATATATATATATATATATATATATATATATATATATATTTTTTTTTTTTTTATGTTCTGATGAGATCTTTTTGTCAATATTTTGCTGAGGATTTTTGTATCCATGTTCATAAGGGATATTGGTCTGTAGTTTTCTTTTTTTATTGTGTCTTTTCTTGGCTTTGGTATTAGAGTAATATTGGCCTTGAAGAATATTTGGGGAGGATTTCTTCCTCTTTAATTTTGTGGAATAGCTTCAGTAAAATTGGTTCCAGTTCTTCTTTGAGGAGCTGGTAGAATTCAGCTGTAACTCTATCAGGTCCTGGACTTTTTATTTCTTGGAAGACTTCTAATTACTGTTCTAATCTCACCACTAATTATTGATCTCTTCAGGGTTTCTATTTCTTCCTGATTCAAGATTGGAGTGGTTTATATTTCCAATAATTTATTCGTTTCCTCTAGATCATCAAGTTTGTTTGCATAGAGGTGTTCATAATAGTCTTGGATGATCTTTTGAATTTCCATTGCATCAGTTGTAATGTCTCCTTTTACATTTCTGATTGAGCTTATTTGAACTTTCTTTGTTTGTTCCTTAATGAATCTAGCCAATGGTCTATCAATTTTGTTTATCTTTTCAAAGAATACAGTTTTTGTTTAATTGATCCTTTTTTTTTTTGAGTCAGAGTCTCACTCTGTCGCCCAGACTGGAGTGCAGTGGCCGCTCCTGGCCACTGCAGCCTTGACCTGCTGGGCTCCAGCGATCCTTCTGCCTTAGCCTTCCGAGTAGTCGGAATTACAGGCATGCACTACCACGCCTGGCTGATTTTTGATTTATTGTAGAGATGAGGTCTCGCTGCCCAGGTGGGTCTCGAACCCCCAGGCTCAGGCTCAGGCAATCCACTCACCTCAGCCTCCCAAAGGTGCGGGATTACAGGCTGAGCCACCAAGCCCGGCCCTTTTTTTTTAAATTTCAGTTTCATTTAGTTCTGCTCTGATCTTCATTATTTCTTCTGCTAGCTTTAGGTTTGGTTTCTTTGTGTTTTTTCTAGTACCTTGAGGTGTGTCGTTAGGTTGTTGATATGCAATCTTTCAGTATTATTAATAATAAACTTCCCTCTGAATACAGCTTTGACTGTGTCCCAGAGGCTTTAAAAACTTGTTTCATTGTTGTTATTCACTTCAAGGAATCTTTAAATTTCCATCTTGATTTCATTGTTTACCCAAAGATTATTCAGGAGCAAATTGTTTAACTTTCGTGTTTTTGTTTAGTCTTGCGAGTTCTTCTTGGAGTTTATTTCTAGTTTTATTCCACTGTGTTCTGATAAGGTGTTTGATATGATTTTGATTTTATTGAAACTTGGTTTGTGGCCTGTCATATGGTCTATCTTGGAGAGTGTTTCATGTGCTATTGAGAAAAATGTATATTCTGTAGTTTGGGGATGAAATGTTCTGCAAATATTTGTTAGTTTCATTTCCTCTAGAGTTCTGTTTAACTCCAGTGTTTCTGTGTTGACTTTCTACCTTGATGATCGGTCTATTGCTGTCATTGGAAAGTTGATGTCTCCCACTGTTATTGTATTGATGGCTCTCTCTCTCTTTTTTAGGTATAGTAGAGTTTGTGTATATATATTTGAAATTGTTATGTTTTCTCATTAGATTGATCTCTTTATCATTATTTAATAGCCATCTTTGTCTTTTTTTTACTGTTGTTAATTTAAAGTCTATTTTATCTGACATGAGAATGGCTACTCCTGCTCATTTTTGGTTTCCATTTGCATGGAATATTTTCTCCCAACTTTTTACCATAAGTCTATAGGAGTCTTTGTGAGTTAAATGGGTCTCTTGAAGGTAGCAGATTTTGGGTTGTGTTTTCTTATCCATTCTGTCAGTCTAAATCTTTTTAGTAGGGTATTGAGACCAACTACATTCAGTTAATAATGTTATGTCAGGTACTATTCTACTCATCATACTGTTTGCTATCTGATTGCTTTGTTTATTTATATTCTCCGTGGAGTTTGTGTTCCTATGGACTTTAAGCCTATGGATTTTATGATTTCCAACATTTTTCTACTGGTGCATTTTGATCTTTTATTTCATTATTTAGGACTCCTTTGAATATTTCTTGTAGACCTGGTCTAGTGGTGACAAATTTCCTCAGCATTTGCTTGTCTATAAAGGACTTCATTTCTCCTTTATTTATGAAACTTACTTTTTCTTTTTTTTTGAGTTGGAGTCTCACTCTGTTGCCCAGACTGGAGTGCAGTGGCCACTCCCGGCCACCACAGCCTCGACTTGCTGGGCTCCGGCGATCCTTCTGCCTCAGCCTTCCAAGTAGCCGGAATTACAGGCATGCGCTACCATACCCGGCTGATTTTTTGATTTATTGTAGAGATGAGGTCTCGCTGCCCAGGCGGGTCTCGAACCCACAGGCTCAGGCAATCGACTCACCTCAGCCTCCCAAAGGCGTGGGATTACAGGCTGAGCCACCGAGCCCGGCTGAAACTTACTTTTTCAGGATACAGAATCTTTGGTTGATGGCTATTCAGTGTGAAGAGATTGAAAATGGGGGTAGCAACTGTTCACAATAGCAAAAACATGGAACCAAGTATGCTGCCCATTGAAAGAGGACCGGATTTTTAAAAATGTGGTACATATACATGATGGAATATTATGCAGCCATAAAGGACAAAATTATGAACTTCACAGCAACCTGGATGGACTTAGAATCTATAATACTGAGTGACCTATCAAAGAAACAAAGAACTGAGTACCACATGTTCTCACTTATAAGCGGACCTTGAACTATTATTGTAAAAGTATTGACAGTAGTGGGAAACTGCCAGTGGAGGTCAGGAGTGGGATTGGCAGTAGTTGGAATCTGCCAGGGGAGGAGGAGCCATACCTCATCAACAAAGGTACATGCATAATGAAAACTTGTATACCTAACCCTGAATTGTACCCCACATCTTTCGATTTAAAAAATTAGAATTAAAAGAAAAAGAAAATGGGGCAGCAATCGCTTCTGGCTTACTGAGTTTCTTCTGAGAAGTCTGCTGTTAGTCTGATAAGTTTACCTTTGTAAATTATTTGATGCTTTTGTCTCACTTCTCTTAAAATTCTTTTCTTCACAATAACTTTCCATAGCTGGATGATTATATACCTTGGGGATGTCCTTTTTGCAATGAATCTCCTGGGCCTTGTATCTTGCATCTGAGTATTAAGATCTCTGCTAAGGTCAGGGAAGTTTTCCTCCATTGTTCCCTCAAATAGGTTTTCCAAATCTGTTGCTTTGTCTTCTTCCTCAGGAACACCTATGATTCTTAGACTTTGATGTTTTACATAATCCCATGATTCTTGGAGTCATTGTTCTGTTCTCTTGATTCTTTTGTCTTTATGGTTATCTGATTTGGTTCCTTCAAAAGCCTTGTCTTCAAGTTCTGAGGTCCTTTTTTCTGCTTGTTCTAGTCCTGTTAAAACTTTCTACTACATTTTGTAGTTCTCTAACTGCTTCTTTCATTTCCAGAATTTCAACTTTTTTTTTTTTTTTTTTAAGCGATCTCTATAGTTTTTCATTCATGGTCTAAATAGTTTGTAAAATTTCTTTGTATTGGTTTTCAATTTTCTCCTGAATTTCATTGATTAATTTATAATTAATCTTTTGAATTCTATGTCTAAATTTCAAAATTTTCCTTTTGGTTAGAGTTTATTGCTAAAGAGTTGATGTAGTCTTTTGGAGTGTTGGAGAACTCTGATTTTTCATATTGTCAGAATTGGAATGGGGATTCCACAATAGAAGCAGCTCTGGTCTCAAGTGTACTAGCCCTAAGATAGCTTGCAGTTCATTCCCCCAAGGGACTCCATTGTTACAGGTATGTATGCAACTTTTGTGATGTAGAGGCTTTAGCAATAGCTGATACAGGCCTGGTAAACAACCTTTTTATCTAGCAAAGCAGCAGTTAGGGTTCAACTTATTGTAAGACCCTGTATACCCCCAGGGCCTATTAAAGAATAGCAGCTTTTAGCACTCTTTCATAGTTGTAACCAGGTTCCTAGTGGAGTTACTTTCCCATGCTGGACTTGCCAGAGGGCCAACTAGTATCCTAGTACCTTTATGGGTACGTCTAAAGATATTGGCATCCCAGGAAGGGGGAAACTTATAGCCTGTGCCTGAGCCACTAGGATTTTTAAATTTCTAACTGCTTTCTCTTACTTTTTATCCCAGCACCTCTTTTTTGCTAGCTGGTACACAGGACCCAAACATTGAGCTAAATGTGGAATAAAAGCCTGCCAACATCTCAAAATATCTAGGATACTTTCCATGCCTAAAACTATTTAACTGTTTTAGTCATGAAAAATTGTTGTATTTTTTGTCAATGACTGAGCCTGGGATAAGGCACGTCTTACCTGACCAAGTGATACCTAGGAACTTTATGGTCAGTCCTGGGCCTTGTATCTTTTGTGGATTGATGGCCCATCTTTTGGATTGGAGAAGGGTGTACAATGTGTTGTGGTGTCACTGTAGTAATGACAAGTCTTTAGAGGTTGGCATAATATCATCAATATAATGAAATCATTTAAAAGCAGATGGCAGTGGACATAAAGTTAAATCTTTGGCAATCATTTCATGACAAATAATGGGACTGTGGAGATAACCCTGGTTCTACACTTGGAATGTTCATTGCTGGCTGTTCCAAGTAAAAGCAAATTGATCCTGTGAGTCAGGGTGTAAAAAGATAATGAAGAAAACATTGGCAAAATCCAATATAGCATAAGTATCTATAGTTGTATTAGTAGTTCTAGCATTTGAATTATATGCACCTCATGAGTGTGTATCTCAGGAACCACCTTACTTAATTCCCTGTAGTCCGTCATCATCTGTAAGTGTCATCAGGTTTCCTTACAAGCCATACAGAACTGTTGAAGGGACTCTGGCATGGTTGAATAATATTACCTTTGGTCAGCTACTGTATGGTGGCTGTGATTTCTTCTGTCCCACCAGGAAGATGGTATTGTTTTACATTAATAATATGCTGGGGAGGAGGAGGTGTACGGATTCTTATTTTACTTTCTCTTTTAAAATAGCACTTAACACTTGAACTTGTAGGTGGAATTCTTCCACAGACATTTGTAAAGTTCATCCTAAAACTATGTCCATACCCAAAATGTTTTCTGGAATAGGCAAGGCAGGATAGTAACTTGGGGGGACTCCACTCAAAACTGAGGAGGAAAGAAGTTTATTTCACTTGGGTTGTACATCCTCTATATCCATTTACAGTTTTCCACTTGCCAGGGTGTCTCTCTGGATTTCCATTAATTAAGGTGCATTCTGCACTTGTGTTCACTAAAACTAAGATCCTCTGCTTACTTTTTGGACTCTCATAGACTGTAACTCTACAGAGGCTCTCAATTGCCCTTTTGTGTGTGGAGGCAACCTTGTCCCACCTCTAGTCTCTAGGCTAGGAAGGAGTCTACCCCTGGAATACAGAGATTTGAATTCACTTGCATGGAGTTTCCTCTCCTCCTTCCCCTTCTTCCGGTGGGGCACTGGGAAGAGACCAAAACTGCTGAACATGAGTTAAGTCATTCTAAAGGTTCACCAATATGTCATTTGGTTGTTGATCTAGCTTTCCTCTCTCTACCCCAGCTGATATCAGAAAACACCGCATTTGTTTTTTTTGGTAACCCTAACTGGGCCTTAGAACTCCTTTTTTAGTATGGCAGACTTGACGTCTTCTTCTTTTTTTTTTTGCTTTTCCTTTAGCAACCAGTCAAATTGTTAATGTTATTTTTTTCTCCTAGAACTTTGAAAATGTTACAGTTTCTTCTTGATTTCGGCACTTTTAATAAAAGGTCTGATGTTAATACGATCTTTGTTCTCATGTAGATCATCTGTTGTTTATTCTCTAGAATCCTTTAGAATGCCCTCCTTATTCTTTTTGTTCTGAAATTTCACAAGGATGAATCTAGGTGTGAATTTTTAAATTCATCTTGCTTGGAACCTGGTGGAAACCAATGTGAATATTTTCTTAATCTGACAAATTTTATTTTACTGACTTCTCAATTTTTCCTCATCTGCATTTTCCTCAGAACCCCTTTAAAATGAACTCTCATTTCTAGAACCCCTGTTAAATGGCTATGGTTATCTGTGAATCAATCTTTCATGTCTTTTAACTTTTCTTTCATATTCTTTATTCCTTTGTGCTTTTCCACTATGTTTTGAGAGAATTTAGCACCCGAGTCAATCTTTTTTTATCTTCAATTTTGTTTTTTGTTAGTTTCACTCTGTCTCCTAGACTGGAAGACAGTGGTATAATTATAGCTCACTGTGACCTCGACCTCCTTGACTCACACAATCCTCCCACCTCAGTCTCCCAAAGTGCTGGGATTGCAGGCATGATCCATCACACCCAGCCAACATTTTTAATTTTTACAATATTTAGTTAATGTCTTAGATACAGTATCCTCCTACATTTTTTCCAGAGATTTAAAAATACTTTTTCTAAAACCTAGTGAGCTCTTTTAACTCTGATTCCTCAAGTTTCATTTGTTCAGGTTTGACTTTTTTTCAAAGTGTTCATTTCCCCAGATTTGTACATTCTTGGTTGATTGTTCATCTTTGGGTTGGAGAATCGGTTAGTTTGTTCTGTTTAAACACCATTTATGTGGGAGAAGTGAGAGGCTCTAGAGTTGAGCTTAGAACCAGTACTTTGTCTTTTCTTAGCGTTGCATCTCCAACCCCTAGAGGGCACTCTTGGTTTCTTGCCCTGCTTTTCCATGTACAGGGCATAGGTTTACTGATGTAGCCTGTAGTAAACACTACTTCTACTTTTTTGTCTTAACTTTTCTAGACCACCCTGTATCTTTTAGAGCCTTAACTTGGCTTGCCCAATGGCCCTTCCTGCTGTTGGCCACAATTTCCCGAAAAAAGAGGAGAATTGGAAGGTGAAATCTCTGTTACTCTCAGTTTTGCTTTGTTTTATTTTTAACCATGTTTTAGGAACTCAGGAAATTACAAATCTTAAGAAAAAAATGAAGTATGTTTTACTAAAAAATTCAGACCCCTGACTTAGACTTTATCCTGTTAACTTTATTTAGCTTCAGATGCTAATTAAAACACAGGATATGGAATTAGGAAAACTGGCCAGACCTGGTGGCTCATGCCTGCAATCCCAGTGCTTTGGGAGGCCAAACTAGAATTCAAGACCAGCCTGGGCAAATACTGATACCCTGTCTCTACAAAAAATTTAAAAGAGATTATCTGGGTGTGGCCACAAGTGCTTGTAGTCCTAGCTACTCAGAGGCTGAGGGAAGAGGCTCATTTGAGCCCGAAGGTCAAGGATGCAGGGAGCAACAGAGTGAGACCCTTTCTCTAAAAAATATATAAATAAAGAAATAAAGAAAAGAGAAGTTAAGAACACTGGTTTTTTTTTTTTTAGTTCTAGTTCTGTTACTTTTTCTAGGTGTTGTGATCTATCTATGAACCTCAGTTTCTTCATCCATAGGTTCAGTATAGAAAGAATATTTGCTGCATATGTTCTGCAACCATGAACTATAATAGTAAGATAAAAGCACTCTGAGCATTAAAGTGCTACTAAAAAATTCATCATTAATCACATGAAATAATGCCTCCATCGGACTTTTGGTGGGAGGATAAAGTAGGTAGTAGTAGAACATAAGAAAAGACTGATGTAAACAAAATGAAGGAAAAGGAGATTGCCACATAGCTCTTGTCCTGGACTTCTGTTTTTTAATCACTGGTCTCATGTCCTTAGAATTCCTGAAACCAAGATTTTCTGCATGTCAGATCCAGAAACTCTGCTTTCCTTATGGCATAAAAGCGAGCCAAAAGAATCACTGTGAAGTTCCCATTTACTCTGAGTAGATAATTAGTTATGGAGAGTGAGGGTGGCTATGGACACTCAGTAGATAGGATTCTAAAATTATACTAACTTTTTCCTAGAATGCTATCAAAGTGACAGCTTTATATGTGTCGTGTTCTTTGCATACACAAACTCAGAATTAGCTAAAACCTGAATCTGAAAATATCTTCTATAAAAGAAAGGACTTCATAGTCTTTTTTTTTCTTCCTCAGTGATGAAAAGCTGGATGGAATCATAATCATTTTAAAGGATCTGAAATCCACATGGGCTGAAGTCCCAGTCAGAGTCCCTGCCAGAATTGCTTTCCTCAGAGGATTTTCATGATTTTTCCTTCTTTAGGGAATAAAATTTCCCAGCCACTTCAGCCCACAAGGTGCTGTAGTTACATATACTCACTCTGGGCATATTAAAAGAGGTCCAATGAGCAGTGGTAACACTACAATGGGTATGGGGAAGTTTCCTTCTGATGCACTTTCACTGAGGTTATACCAGGTGGTCTCAGCTAAAATTGGAATTCTGTGTTTTACTTTTTGGTAAAAATAACTCTTTACCAGAATATTTTCTTCACTACTGTGAAGTTATCTAGCTCAATCAAAATGGTGCTGCTGCCTGCCTACAGATTTCTTAGGTGAGGGATCATCGTTGTTGTTTTTTTAGAGAGGTGAGAATATTTCCCTCCATTTTCACTCTTTGGAGAGATTATTCTATCACACAGAATTCAGGATTGTTTATCCTATCCAGCAATCGCTCACTCTTCTTGGGTTCAAATAAATGAGTTTGATCCAACATTCTCTGGCTAATTCTTAATTTATTGTAGAGACAAAGTCTTGCCAAGTTACTGGTCTCAAACCCACGGGCTCAGGCAATCCAGTTGCCTTGGCCTCCCAAAGTGCTGGGATTACAGGCTGAGCCACCGATCTGTAACTTTTCAATCTGCGAATTCACCTCAGATGTTTAGAAAGTACCTACTATGCAGCAATATGACAGTGAACAAAAACTCTTTATTTTATTTGTTTGGAATTTTTTATTTTAATACACATGACAAGATTTTACACTAAGAATAGTCAGTTAAATAGTATAAATTTACATTCATGAAGAATGTTAAAAAAATTCAACTAAAAAACCCACTTCCTGTGACCCAGAATCCCAACATTTTACAGTGCAGGGGAGAAGGGCACTGGCAGGGAGCATCCAAACAAGTCTCTCCCAAAAGAAATGACATAAATTTCACATTCCCTCTCCATGCAGGATCCAAATGGTGAAAGCTCTCCATTTTAAATGCACTTGTGTAACCAATTGTTTGGAACAAGTCACCAATTATGTCTTCCATCAGTTCACTATTCTTTCTAACAAAAGATGTATTTGTGCAATTTTAATCATTCAAACATCTTTTGGGGGGCTATTTTTTAAGTCACAAATCAGAAAGAGCCTGAGATGAGGAAAAAATAGAATGTAAGTATCAAGACTGTTTTTGTATTTTGAGTTGATAATTTTAACCTTCCGCTTCCTGAAAAATCAAGAAAGATGAAGTATGAAGAACAGGGTGTAGACCTTTCTCTGGTGTTATGTGTGTGTAACTAAGAAGCCAGAATTCAGGTAAATGAATTGCAAGCTCCTGGAAAGCCCAATTAAGGAAAGGTTGGCTCAAGGTGAGTAAAATTTTAATACCCCTGCCATGATTGCTCAACAAGCTTGCTTAACAGGCTACATAGGAGCAGGGAGGGGGTGGTGGGGAGTAGGGGACTGCTTCTCTCCAAGTATTATTGGGCAGCTGCCAAAGACAATTAAAAAATAAAATAAAATAAAACTGCTCAAGTATCTAATGCCAGAACCAGACTGACGTGTTTGGGCTTGCAGTTTTAGTTGTAGCAAACTAATTATAATATACATAATGTCTAGGTATGGGTAAGGGGCCATTTGCACATCATCTAGTGCTTTTCATATTACCTTGCCCTGGAATCTGCAAATTAATAGACGTAATAAATTATTATGGAAAAAGATTGAATCTGACAATGATCTCAGACACTAAAGGAACTAGCGGTCCCACAGCAATGTGATTTTTTTCATGCTTCTTGGGGCCTGGTGTTCTTAAACTTCCACTAGCATTAATTTTTACTGGTGAGTTTTTGCCTGACTGGCCCTGCTTATACGGCTCAGTGGCCCAAAAATTTGATGTCATAGCCTAACGCTTTCTGTGTTCTGTCGAGAGTCTTTGCTGTGGGCGCACTTTCCTGATGAGAATCTACCCTGCTTTGACTCCTGACTTCATCAGTCTCTGGTGATTACCCTTGTGAAAATAACTCCTTTTTCAAGCAGGCAGTGTGTTTGGCTTTTATCCAGTGACTTAATCACAAACTCTCTGTGACAGCTTTACCCTGAGTAGCCCCTTTAGGAATTTAGAAGAGCTGGGGTTGCATTTGAACTTTCTAACTACAACATTCTCTTGGCTTTTATCCTGGCCTCAAATCTGACCGAAACAATCATTTTGTATTTGCTGAGTAGAGTTTTCTTACTACGTTCTTCCATGAGCTCGAAGGAAACACAGAGAAGCCCACAGATAAGATCATTATAATGATAATAGGAAGCTTCTTTATTGTGGACTTACTATGTGACAGATACTATGCTAAACAATTTACAATATGCTATCCAATCTAACTTATTCCTTACAATAACTCTATGGGAATTCTATTATTATTATTCCCATTTTATAGCCAAGGAAACAGATACTGAGAAAGATTAAGGAAACTGAGAAGGGTTAGGAAACTTGCCCTGTGTCACTTAGTCTTTAAATAGCAGAGATAGAATTCTAACCAAAGTCCAGTCTGAGTCCAAAGTCATGGTCTTAACTCCTTATAAATTCTCCTAGACAAGACATTTGTCCTTCGGCCTTTGGACAGAAGAACAGGCATCACACACACACACACACACACACACACACACACACGCATACACACACACACACGCACACACACTCCAGAGTATAGCTTTGCTCCCAATCAGACATGGGCTTAGTGCTCGTAAAGCTGACTGAGAAGGTCTCTACTTGCCTTGGGCTCCAAATCTGTCCAAAAGACAGGCCCTTCCTGAAGCATCTTCTGGTGGTAGGAGGTCTCCAATTCAAGAATGGAGTTCTGTCTCTATCCCAACTATATACGAACTAGTTTCCAAAAGGGAGGCCAACCCAGTTTACTATAAGGCAGGGCATGCTGGATGCCTCTTTGGGCAGGATGTAAGACCTGTTTCCCATCTTATTCCTGTTTTATATAGAGGTTTAGATATAAGGCTTTTATTGGAGGCGGTTGTAGCACTGGTATATGGGTGAAGCTGCCTTATGAGGACAGCATCTTTTGTCAAGTAACGCTTCCCTTCACCCACTTTCCATATAAGATGGGACCTTCTTACCAAATACCTCTCTGTGGTAGTGTTATGAGGTTCTAGCCTAGATTTAATAAATTTGCAGAGTAAGTCTTCTCCCTCCCCCCAAACATGAGAAAATTGAAAAAGTTGCCATTTTCACAGTATTATTTTGAGAACCGAAAAGTACAAAATACCACAGAATAAATAGAAATTCCAAAATGCCAAACATTTCTGCACACTCTTCAAAAATAATGATAAAGAGGATTATTCTCTCTAGAAACAAATGAATTCTGAAGACACAGGGTGTGTTGAAAGTTTCCTGTTCTCTTAAAGGGCTTTGGAATTCTACTTGATTGTTAGGGAAAGTTGGGAAATCATTTGGAGAGCAAGATAATCCAACACCAAAAAAGCATCATTTGGGATTGTCCCAAAATCTGCTAAATTCTCTTTAGCTTCAGTGACAACAGAAGTGAACTGGGCAAAAAGAGCTTACCTAGAAGTCCCCTTTTATAATAGCTAAATCATTTTATTTTAGAGAAGCTGAAATGATAAGAGTTTTATTAGCTAAATTTACTCTATTGAACTTCCCTTTAAGGAATTGTCTGGAAGATCTTAAAGTCATCTAATTATTTGCCAGAATTGAGCTGAGTGATAACTTTTTGAGGAACTTCCTTAGATATGACTGTATACTTGCGTGGCACTCAGCCAATGGTTGGTTTGCGAGGGAAGCCTATCTAAGCATTGCAATTCATGAATGTGTTGTTCTAAAAAATAGGTGATGTTGCAGATGGTAATCTGCCTAGTGCAATTTGGTCTTGGGTTAATTGACATTTGAAAGGGATATTTTAGTCTCAAATTCTATCCACTGGTTTGAAACTGTCTACTTTCCCTGGAAGGCAATCCTTAAATTACAAGGAAGTATTGGTCTGCAGCTGGGAACAAGGCAGTTTAAAAGTTCAACAAAAACCTAACTGGGAGAAAAGGGCAATTCGTATGCCTGGGTAGGACATGAATTGGTGTTTCTTATCTCTCACCTAAAAGTACGTAAATTAGAGTAAGTGGGTCACAGGAATCGTTGAATAAAGTAAATCTCGTCTGTAATTTTCCAGTAAGTCCCAAACGTGGATTATTTTCAGAACAGTTTCCTTTTTATGCTTTTTTTTTTGGAGCCAGAATCTCAACTCTGTCATCCAGGCTAGAGTGCAGTGGCACTCTCACGGCCACTGCAGCCTCAAGCTGCTGGATTCAGGTGATCCTTCCACCTCAGCCTTCCAAGTAGCTAGAACCACCTCACCCAGCGAATTGTTTTTTATTTATGTAGAGACGAGGTCTCGCCATGTTGCCCAGGCTGTTCTTGAACCCTTGGACTCAGGCAAATCTCTCGTCTGGGCTGGGATTACAGGTATGACCCACTGCTCCCTCCTTTCATGCTTTACAAAGTGAAAGATAAAGGATGAGATGTAGGATAAAAGGTGAAATAGTATAGACAAATAAAAGTCGGGCAAAGCTATTCGCTTCATCTATAGCAGTGGTTCTCAAACTTTAGTATGGACCAGAATTATCTAGGGAGCTTATTGAGTGTACAGATTCCTGGCCCTACCACATGACTTACTAGGACTGAGGAGGATCTGGGAATTTACATTTTTAAGAGATACCCAACTACTCTGATTCAGGTGGTTCACAGGTCATGCTTTGATAGACACTGAGCTATACTAGAAGAGACTGATGTCTGGAAATGCCAGTTGAGCAGGCCATATTTCCTCAGGGAGAGAAACTTCATCAAGGGTTGGGCAGACAAGCCTACGCAGAGAATCTTTGGAACCATCTTGGGTCTGGGACTTGCATATTGTCTCATTCCTTCTGGATTATGTAAGCTACATTCAGGAAAATGTAGAGATCAGAAACACCCTATACACACAAGCACAAAAACACGCACGCATATCTATAATTTCTGTACTCCTGAGTATCTTCTACAAATACACACTGAGATGGCTATTTCATCATTAGCTAAAGCTTTCTCTAGTCATGTCAGTGAATGAACCCTTGGTCCTATTACCCTCTCCACATCTAGACCCTGTCGAACTTTCCAAACTTCTACTAGCACTGGCAAGGGTCCTCTCAGTTGAGCCTTTCACTGCTCTAGGATTGAGAGGATCCTCTGGCCTTTTTTCCTTTCCCTGAACCCACCTCCACCTTGACTAGATTCCTAGCCAGGTCTATCAAGGTAGACCCTATCAGTTCTGACTTGGTGCTTGGTCCCATTTTGTCTGAGATAAGTAGTATATAAGCAGACTCATATTCTTCCCTCAAACCAGCAGGATTTAATATTTAAATCACCTTCCATTTATTGAACAATATTTGAGTGCCTACTTTGTATTAGACACTGTTCAAAGCACTTGGGCTATATCAGTGCATACAACAGAAAAATTCTTCCCCTTGTAGGTCTTATATTTCAGCAGAAGAGACAGACAGAAAACAATATTTATAATTAAGTCAGTAAGTTCTGTGAGAAAATGACAAAGTAGAGCCAAGGATGCATATGTGTGTGTGTGTGTGTGTGTGTGTGTGTGTGTGTAAGTTGCATTATTACATAGAATGGTCAGGGTAAGTCTTACTGAGAAAGTGAGAACTGTGCAAAGATTTTTAGTACAAGAGAAAGCCAGAGGGAATAGTATTCTAGCCAGAGGAATTAGCTTGAACAAAGATTTTATGGCAGGAATATGCCTAGCATGTTCAAGGAACAGCCAGGAAACCAGTGTAGCTGGAACCAATTGACCATGGAGGATAATAGAAGGAGATAAAATAAGAAGTAACAACCAGAAACGTCAAGAGTAACTCTAATGTTTTTTGCATGAGCTACTACATGATTGGAGTTGACAACAGCTGAGATAGGGTGGCCAAAGCTAGTTTAGGGTACAGGGAAAATCAAAAGGTTGTTAATGAAATGTCAGACATTCAAGTGAAGATGGTGAGTAGGCACTTGGGCATATGAGTTTGCAGTTTAGGAGCATTAAAAATATGGAAATCATCATATAGATTTTATTAAAAGACATGGTATTGCTTAAGGTTACCAACACGTAGGTAAAGAAGAGTTTCAAAGTCTGAGACCTGAGGCACTCTAACATTAAGAGGATGAGTTAGGAGAAGCAAACAGCAAAATAAAGTGAAAAGAAACAACCCAAGAGGTAAAAGAAAAATCAAGAGTGTGGCATATTGGGAGACTATTAAGAAAGAAGGAGAACAGCAAAAGCTACTGATACGTCAAGATTCAAGATTTGATCGATCGATCTATCTATCTATCTATCTGTCTATCTATCTATCTATCTATCTATCTATCTATCTATCTATCTATCTATCTATCTATCTATCGTGTGTGTGTGTGTGTTTGTTGGAGTCTCACTCCGTCACCCAGACTGGAGTGCAGTGGCACATTCACAGCCACCCCAGTGTTGACCTGCTGGGCTCAGGTGATCCTCCGACTCAGCCTTACAAGTAGCTGGAACTACAGGCACATGATACTACACCCGGCTGATTTTGATTTATTGTAGAGATGAGGTCTCACCAAGTTACCTGGCTGGTCTCGAACCTGTGGGCTCAGGCAATCCACTCGCCTTGGCCCCCCAAAGTGCCGGGATTACAGGCTGAGCCACCAAGCCCGGCCTGACCATTATAATGAACAACATGGAAGTCATTGGTGAGCTTGACAAAAGCCCAGCAGAGAGATGAGGGGCAAAACTTGAATGGAGTGAGTTTGAGTGGAATACAAGGAAAGTAGCTGAAGACAGTAAATGTAGATGCTTTCTAGGAAACTAACTGCAGGCAATGTAAACACTTTCTAGGAAACTTGCTGCAGATGAAAAGGAAAAGAAATGGGCAATAGGCAATAAGAGGTTAAGAAAGGAGTTGTTATTGTTGTTTAGATGGGAGAAATATAAACATCCCTCTAGGATTGATTGAAATGATTCAATATAGGGAGAGAGTGAGAAAATTGATGCTGCTGGAGAGACAGAGGAAAATTGCTAGAGCAATGTCCTTGATTAGACAAGAGGGAGTGGAGTCCAGTTCATAAGTATGGAGACTGACTTTGTATGGAGTACAGAGAGTTCACTTATGGTAACAGGGAGGAAAGCTGAGTATATGGGAGATGAGGCTGGCTGGTAGGTACCTGAGATGGTGTGAGTCTGGAGATTCTCTTTTGATTGCTTCAATTTTCTCACTTGTTCAGAGTGAAGATGAAAATGAAATCTGGGGAGATTGAGGAAGAGAAAAGGTTGGAAATTGTTTAAGAGAGTGGGAGAATGCCTGAATTTGAAATACATGGCATCATTGCATGTAGGCATTAGGGGCCCAGTTGTGGTCATAAATTAAAACTACAACTTCTCAGGAAGTTATAGTTTTTCTCCAGTCATATTTAGATGCACAGGTGCAGGCACAAAGTAGTTGAAAATCAGATAAAACCCAGGGAGGAAAGAAAAGGTATTCTTAAGAAGTGCTAACTGAGCCAGGCTCGGTGGCTCAGCCTGTAATCCCGCGCCTTTGGGAGGCTGAGGTGAGTGGATTTGCCTGAGCCTGCGGGTTCGAGACCCTCCTGGCCAACTTGGCGAGACCTCATCTCTACAATAAATCAAAAATCAGCTGGGCGTGGTAGTGCACGCCTGTAATTCCGGCTACTCAGAAGGCTGAGGCGGAAGGATCGCCGGAGCCCAGTAGGTTGAGGCTGTGGTGGCCGGGAGTGGCCACTGCACTCCAGTCTGGGCGACAGAGTGAGACTCCAACTCAAAAAAAAAAATAAGTGCTAACTGAAGAGAGCCTAATGAAAAGACAATTTTCTTTTATTACAAATTTTTTATTTTAAAGACGTGTGGTACAATTCAGAGTTAGGCATATAAATGTTCATTATGCAGGTATTTCTTTGGGGTCAGTTGTGACTTGATCTTTTGCATTTCTGATAGTGTTTATTTGGGCTTTTTCTCTCTTCTTGTTGTTCAGTCTAGCGAGGGATCCATCAATCTCGTTTATTCTTTCAAAGAACCAGCTTTTTGTTTTGTTGATTTTTTGTATTATCTTTCTGTCTTCTATGTCCAAAATTTGGGCTTTTATTTTGGTAGTCTGGATTCTTCTGCTGAAGTTAGGATTTTTGTGGTCTTGCTTTTCTAGCTTTCATAGGTGATTTGTTAGGCTATTAACTTGTGATCTTTCCATTTTCTTCATGTGTGTTTGTAGAAATATGAATTCTCGTTTTAGTACTGCTTTCAGACTTTTCTTCTGCAACTTCCTTGCCTCTCTCAAACTTTATAAAGTTGAAGAGAGTCAGGGTCTTGCTCTAGATTAGGCTTTGGCTTAAGGGAATGTGATGACTGGTTTGGTCTTCTATCTTCACCAGGGATTGTTTCTATCTCAAGAAACCACTTCCTTTCACCATCTATAAGAAGCAACTCCTCATCCGTTCAAGTTTGATTATGAGATCGCAGCAATTCAGTCACATCTTAAGGCTCCACTTCTAATTCTAGTTCTTTTGTTATTTCTACCACATCTGCAGTTCCTTCCATCACTGAAGTCTTAAACTCCTCAACGTCATCCATAGGGTTGTAATCAGCTTCCTCCAAATACCTATTAATGTTGATATTTTGACCTCCTCCCATGAATCAAAAATGTTCTTAATGACTTCTAGAATGAGGAATGTTTTCCAGAAGGTTTACAATTTACTTTTTCCAATCCATCAAAGGAATCACTATCTATGGCAGCTATAAACTTCTGAAATGTTTTTCTTAAATAAAAAGATTTGAAAGTCAAAATGATACCTTGATCCATGGACTGCAGAATGAATGTTATGTAGGCATGAAAACAATATTCATCTCCTTGTACATTTCTATCAGAGCTCTTGGGTGAACAGGTGCATTTGCAATGAACAGTAATATATGTATTTATAGAGATGAGATCTCACTATGTTTCTTAGGATGGTCTTGAACTCCTAGACTCAAATAATCCTCCCGTCCTGGCCTCTCAAAGTGCGGGATTAAAAGTGCATGAGCCACTGTGCTTGGCTGAGAAGTAGTATTTTGAAAGGAATCTTTTTATCTGAGCAGGTCTCAACAGTAATCTCAATATATGCCAG
Source organism: Carlito syrichta (assembly GCF_000164805.1). Classification (NCBI taxonomy): domain Eukaryota; kingdom Metazoa; phylum Chordata; class Mammalia; order Primates; family Tarsiidae; genus Carlito; species Carlito syrichta. Next base: position 365,848 of record NW_007251400.1, on the reverse strand, counting down.
TAAGTCATATTCTAAACGTATGTGCAGTCATGAGGCTTTGTTCTTCCATTTACAGAGCACAAACAGAGTAGTCTTAGCATAATTCTTAAGGGCTCTAAGATTTTCAGAATGGTAAATGAGCATTGACTTGCACTTAAAGTCAACTGCTGCATTAGCCTCTAACAAGAGAGTCATCTTGTCCCTTGTAGCTTTGAAGCCAGGCATTGACTTCTTTCTGCTGTGAAAGTCCCAGATGGCCTCTCCTTCCAATAGCAGGTTTGTCAGCACTGAAAATCTGTTGTTCAGTGTAGCCACCTTCATCAATGATCTTAGCTATATCTTCTGAAAACTTGTTGCAGCTTCTGCATTGGTTCTTGTTGCTTCAGCTTGTACTTTTAGGTTATGGAGACAGAGTCTTTCTTTAAGCCTCATGAACCAACCTCTGCAACCTTCAAACTTTTCTTCTGCAGCTTTCTTGTCTCTCTCAGCCTTCATAGAGTTGAAGAGAGTTAGGGTCTTGCTCTTGATTAGGCTTTGGCTTAAGGGAATATGATGGTTGGTTTGATCTTCTATCCAGGATACTAAACTTTCTCCATATCAACCCTAAGGCTGTTTTACTTTCTTATCATTTGTGTTCCTTGGAGTAGCACTTTTTGTTTTATCAAGAAAAATCCCCAAATACAAAAGATGAAATCACAACTGACCTGACCCCCAAAAAAGACAAAAGATGATCAGAAATTACTGTGCACACCTGTATGGAATCAAACTCGATAACTTAAATGAAATGGAAGACTTTCTGACATCACACAACCTCCCCAGGTTGAAACAAGAAGACATTGAGACACTAAATAACCCAGGAAATTGACTCCATCATAAGAAAACTACCTACAAAAAAAAAAAGCCCTGGGCCAGAGACAGCTTTCCTGCAGAATTCTACAAAATGACCAAAGAGGAGCAGCTGGTATCAACCCTCTTGAAAGTATTACAGGCAATTAAGAAAGTTGAAATGCTTCCCAAATCATTTTACAAAGCTAACATCACACTGATACCCAAACCGGGTAAAGATCCAACAAAAAAAGAGAACTACAGGCTAATATCCCTTATGAACATAGATGCAAAAATTCTCAACAAGATTCTAGTAAATTGGATCAAAAACACATCTCAAAAATCATTCACCATGACCAAGTAGGCTTCTTCCCCAGGATGCAGGGCTGGTTCAACATCCACAAGACCATAAATGTAATCAAATACATCAGCAGATGTAAAAACAGGAACCACATGATTATATCATTAGATGTAGAAAAAGATTTTGATAAAATCCAGCATCCCTTCTTGATTAAAAACCCTCAAACACCTAGGTACAGAAGGAACATACCTAAAAATAGTAAGTGCCATCTACGATAAACCCACAGCTAGCATATTGCTAAATGGACAGAAACAGGAAACATTTCCCCTGAAAACTGGAACAAGACAAGGCCACCTACTCTCACCACTCTTGTTCAACATGTGGTGGAAGTCCTAGCTAGAGTAATTAGACAAAAGAAGGAAATCAGGGTTATTCAAATAGGAAAACAGGAAGTCAAGTTATCCTTCTTTGCTGATGATATGAACCTATACTCCCAAAATCCAAGAGAATCTGTTAAAAACCTGCTTGCACCGATAAAGGACTTTGGCAAAGTCTCGGGGTACAAAATAAATGTGCAAAAGACAGTTGCATTCTTATATACCAATAACAAGCAGGTGGAGAACCAAATAAAAAGCACAATCCCATTCACAATAGTGACAAAAAATAAATAAAATAAAATACCTTGGCATCTTCCTAACCAGAGAAGTGAAAGACTTTTACAACGAGAACTACAAAACACTGCTCAAAGAAATCCAAGACACAAACAAATGGAAAAATATTCCATGCTCATGAATAGAAAGAATTAACATTGTTAAGATGTCCATCCTACAAAAGGCAATCTACAGATTCAACGCAATACCCATTAAATTACCAGCATCATTCTTCTCAGACCTGGAAATGACAATACAGAAATTCACATGGAAACATAAACGACCATGAATAGCCAAAATAACCCTTAGCAAAAGAAACATAGCAAGAGGTATCACATTTCTAGACTTAAAACTTTACTATAAGGCTACAATAAACAAAACAGGGTCTTATTGGTATAAGAACAGGCATATGGAACAGTGGAAGAGGATAGAGATTCCGGAAGCAAAGCCTCAATTTTTCAACCAACTCATCTTTGACAAAACCTACAACAACCACCACTGGGGAGAGGAGAACCTATTCAGTAAATGGTGCTGGGAAAACTAGTTGACCACATGCAGAAGATTGAAACAGGATCCCTACCTATCACCATACTCAAAAATTAACTCTAAATGGATCAAAGACCTAAATGTAAAGCCTCAAACTATAAGAATCTTAGAAAATGCAGGAGACACCCTTATGGAAATTGGAACCGGC